>NC_072421.2:150172500-150262500 GCF_028858775.2 Pan troglodytes
GATTCTCAGGGAGAGAAAAGCCTGGAATGGAAAACTGCTCTGAGCAGTTCATTATGGTTGGTGAATGAACATAGACGAGTTTCCACCTGGGGCAGGAATGGAAGGCATCCTGTGCTCTTATCCCAGTGCGGTTGAATACAGCCCAAGAGCTAGGTGATGGATACTCATCATCTGCAAGGGTTTCCTGGGAGGTAAGGGTGAATCTCTCAGGAAGGGAGGCCCAGAAGCCACTGGCAAGGTACTCTTCTGCCTTAGTGGGAGAGCTAGAGCTGACTCTAGTCAAATGGCATTCTAATTAGGTTATCTCAAGTGTAATTTGGCCATTCCTAAGCATGGGCTAGATTTTGCGTGGTGATTATATGAATGAAAATAGTGGTTGAGATGGAAAAGCAGCTGAGAGGGAGGAAAAGAGTTGGTCCTGGACTCACATTCCAGGAACACTGAGCTGCATCCAGCTGAAGAAGACTCCTCCACACACAAATTAAACAATAGATCCTCTAGGAGGGAAATTCTACTGTGTCTTGTCTATGAAGCAACACTTTGGGCTGAGTTGGTATTCTATTCTCTGTACTGTTGTGCTACGTACTCTGAGGTTTCCTAGATAACAATAACAACAGCAACAACAAAATTCCCAGAGGCAACTATGGTAGGATCTGAGTTCCAAATAGTAACACAAATAACTGCCAAACATTAACGATCTAATATATGCCAGGCCCTGAGCCAACTGCTTTACTTACATTGCACACACTCCAAAAGTCCTATAAGACAGACTTTATCAAACCTGCTTCACAGATGAAGAACCTGATGCTCATGCGGCTTGATGATTTCCCCATAATTACATGGCTAATAAGCAACACGGTTGGGATTGCATCCCTGCTAGATTAGGATGGGCCCCAATCCAATATGACTGGTGTCCTTATAAGAAGAGGACATTAGGACACAGACACACACAGAGGAAAGACCATGTGAAGACACAGGAAGAGAATGGCCATCTACAAGTCAAGGAGACAGGCCTCAGGACAACTCAACCCTGCCCACACCTTGAGCCTGAACTTGTAGCCTCCGGGACTGGGAAAATACATTTCTGACGCTTAAGCTCCCCCAGTCTGTGGTACCTTGTTATGATAGCCAAAGCAAACTAATACACATGGTCCGAATTCATCTGAGTGTATGTCATTCCTTCTCGTCCCAACCTGAAGCAGACCTTCGTCTTGCTATTTACTTCTCAGGAATCCACGTCTCTCAGGCAACCAAAAGAAGGACCCTGTGGTCAAGCTACAAAAAGTATGCCTAAAGAAGTGCTATGGACTGAAATGTGCTCCCCTCCAAAAAAAAAAAAAAAAATGTATATGTTGAAGCTCTAAGTCCCAATGTGATGGTCTGGAGATGGGGCCTTCGGGAGGTAATTAGGGTTAGATGAGCTCCTGAGAGCGTAGGCCCTCATGATTGGATTAATGTCTGTATTCGTTCATTCTTGCGTTGCTATAAAGAAATACCTGAGACTGGGTAATTTATTAAAAAAATAGGTTTAATTGGCTTACGGTTTGCAGGATGTACAGGAAGCGTGGCAGCATCTGCTTCTGGAGAGGCCTTAGGGAGCTTTTACTTATGGCAGTAGGCAAAGAAGGAGCAGGCTCTTCACTTGGTGAAAGCAGGAGCAAGAGAGACGGGGGGGCATTGCCACACACTATTATATGACCGTATGTCGTGAGAAATCACTCACTATCATGAGCACAGTACCAAGGTGATGGTACTAAACTATTAATGAGAAATCTGCCCCCATGATCCAATCACCTCCCACCAGGCCCCACCTCCAACACTGCGGATTACAATTCAGCGTGAGATTTGGTGGGGACACTGATCCAGACCATATCAGTGTCCTTATAGGAAGAAATGCCAGAGAGCTTGCACATTTTTCTCTTTCTCTCTCTGCCATGTGAGGACTCACAGAGAAGGTGGGCATCCATAAGCCAGAAAGAAGACCCTCACCAGACTCCCACCATACTGGCATTCTGACTTTTGGCTTCCCAGCCTCCAGAACTGGGAGAAAATAAGCATCTGTTGTGTAAGACCCCCAGTCTATAGCATTTTGTTACAGCAGCATGAAATGACTAAGACAAGAAGGAAGGTGACAATGAGAACCAACACAATTTAGGAATCGTCTGTGGTTCCTTGAGAGCCAACTCTGTCCAGGTGCCAGCATTTCTGTGCATTCCCAGCACTTTCCCGAATTATAGCACCCTTCCACAATGGTCTTGCCCCATGTGCCTGCCTGTCCAATTCTGGAATCGAGCTTGCTGCTAAGCTCTTCATGGTTGCATCCTTTAAAGGCTGTGCCCTACTTCCAGTGGGACAGCCAAGAGTCACCTGCCCTTCTCCTAACATAGAACAGTTCTACTTTCTGGAGAAGTCCCCTGACTGTCCCTGTTCCTCACACTGGGGCCCCTCTAATAGCAAAAATACATTTGACTTTGAATAGCGACCTTTAGACATCTGATCATCCTGTTGGATGCCTTCAACACATTCTTAAAATGTTTTCCAAGTCAGCTGGTGAGTAGCGTCTGATTTTGACTTATAATATATCAGTTCCTGGGATACAACCCTGAAGTTAGAAAGTGTTTGAAACCATCCTATATTTACAGTAGGACTTTAATAAGCTGTCTCATTGGAAACTGGCCACAGAGCACATACATAGATGGTCAAAAGCCAAAGCCTCTTGTATTAGCTCAGGCTGCCATAACAAAGTACCACAACAAAGTACCACTGGGTGGCTTAAAAAAATAGGTAGATGTTTCTCACATTTCTGGAGGCTGGGAAGTTTGAGATCAAGGTTCTAGCAGGTTTGATGCCTGGTGAGGGTCTCTTCCTGGCTTGTAGACAGCTACCTTCTCTGTGTGTCTGCACATGGCAGAAGGAGAGAATGCGAGCAAGCTCTCTGATGTCTCTTATAAGAGCGGTAATCCCATCACGAAGGTTCCACCTTTATGACCTCATCTAACTCTAATTACTTCCAAAGGCCTCATCTACAGATACATCACACTGGGTCTTAGGGTTTCAACCTACGAGTTTTGGTGGGGGTGGGGGCACAGTTCAGTTCACAGCATCTCCTTCATAAGTGATAGATGAGGAAGGACTGTCAAAATCACTGTGGGGCAAATATCTACTGAAGCTGAATTCCTAAAACCCTAAAGTTCTCCTAGGAGACGAAAAGTGGTTCCTCGGTAGGCATGCTAGCTCTGATTAGAAATGGAAAAAAAATCAGAAATGAAAAAAAGAACTCTCTTGGCACTACTTCTGGTCTGTGGATCTGCCCCACAGGAAAGACATAGCTTTCCATGTGTCTAATGGCATGTGAACAGACGTTCAGGTAACAGGAGGGTAGCAGAGACCCACAGGTTGAGGTTTTACCCATGAATTAAAAGAATGAGAAATTCTCAGCCTACTAAGGTTTCAGACATTATTGCAAATGACAGTGCAGAAAAGTGTTAGTAAGTGAAGATAGTTAGTATATCTAACTATACTAGTAAGTGAAGAAGTTAGTATATCACACGAGGTGCTGAGGTATACTGGATCCTTAGAAAACTACATGTGGTCCTGTATTTGAAAGCATCTGTCATACAGTACACACTTAAAAAAAGTTGGAGAACGTAAAGAAAATCTGGTTTTCTCCGAAACTCCTCCCAGCAATGAAGAGGGCTGTTGCCATAGCAAATAATAATAGTTCCTTTTTGTTGAGCACCTACTATGCAACAGTTTATGGGAGAGACTATAGTGCTCACCCACATCTCATCTTCCTCTCTTTCCTGGATACATGGGAACAGTACAGTCCACTTGTAGTTAGGAAGGGTCATGTGACAACCCCTTACCACTGAAACATGAGCAGAAGCATTGTTTGTCACATCTAGACATCTGAGAGCCAGTGTGCCATTTCCATGCTTTCTCCCTCCATCTAATAGTAAACATGGCAGCCTCATGTTGAGGTGGTGGAATCCCAAGGTGGAAGCTGCCTGGATACCTGGGTCACGGGAGAGTGGAGAGGCCCTGTCAAACCACATCAGGACTCATGTGCACATTAAATAAACTTGTGTTTTGTCATGTCACTCAAATTCCAGGGTTTGCCAATTGCATCAGCTAGCAGTTACTTCAGTTACTTTAACTGACTAATAATACACAGCTACTATTTTTGCTGTTAGGCTTATTTAGATATTGTAATTTAAAAGATAATAGTGCCTATATTCTTGTTGCAAAAGAAATCTAAAATACAGATAATTCACAATTCTTCTCTGTATAAAGTTCCTCCACAATTCAGCCCGCACCTCAGAGGTCACCACAATCAGCAACCTGCTGTGTACTATTTTATTGTATATTTTTATTCTTTTCTGTTTTAGTTTGTTTTTGAATGCATTTATTTCACAAATATGTTCATTAGGTGCTATAAAAATGTTTGTATCACCTTTTGTGTTTGTATAAATTAAATCAACAATAATTTCGGTCAAAATTAGTAGTCCCAAGAATTTTTCTCCTTTATACAGGGTGCATATCCGGGGACCTTCAAAAAGCTCATGAAAAAAATTGAATTAAAAGATAAAAATAAAAAATATGAACCAATTTCTGAACATAAACTATATCAAGTTCAAGACACTTTTGTAAGTGACGATACCAGATATTTAGTCCATTCCTAAAGAACTGAGAGTCCTGGGAATTTAACCACGTCAGTGCAGTCCTTTTACATTATTAACTGAAGAAAACTGAGTGTCCTTTGACAACTTCTCAAGATTTGGACTGTGGGCTTTTGCGTTAACGCTGAAATGAGTTAAGACTTTGGGGGACTGTTGGGAAGGCAGGATTGGTTTTGAAAGGTGAAGACATGAGATTTGGGAGGGGCCACATGTGGAATGATATTGTTTGGCTCTGTGTCCCCACACAAATCTCATCTTGTAGCTCCCAATATTCCCACATGTTGTGGGAGGGACCCAGTGGGAGATAATTGAATCATGGGGTTGGGTCTTTCCCATACTGTTCTCGTGATAGTGAATAAGTCTCAAGAGATCTGATGGTTTTAAAAACGGCAGTTTCCCTGTACAAGCTCTCTCTCTCTTTGTCTGCCGCCATCCATGTAAGACGTGACTTGCTCCTCCTTGCCTTCCACCATGATTGTGAGGCCTACCCAGCCACGTGGAACTGCAAGTCCAATAAACATCTTTCTTTTGTAACATTCCCAGTCTCTGGTATGCTTTATCGGCTGTGTGAAAAGGAATAAATACAGAGGGGTTCCCCTACTTCATTTGAAGGTTTATTAACTAACAATAATCAGTATAGTGTGGAATTGTCCTAAATTTAGAAACACATAAAAAGAAGAGAGTAAAGTCCAGGAATGGATCCACATGTATATGCATATATATATAAGTCAAATATTGATAAAGATACAAATGAAGATTGGAGGAGAGAAATGATAGTGTATTCAACTGGGTCTAGAACAATTGGATATCTATATGCAAAACTCAATTTCAATCCGTAATTGCTTTCTTTCTGTCTATCTATCTAGCTAGCTACCTACCTACATATCTATCTATATAAAAAGGGAGGGAGAGAAAGAAAGATAAAGGTTTCATAAGGAATTATCTCATGTGATTATGAGGTCTTGTATATCCCAAATCTGTGAGGCAGGCCAGCAGGCTAGAAACTCACACAACATTTTTATGTTAGTCTTGCGGTAGAATTCCTTTTCCAGGAAACCTCGGTCTTTTCTCTTAACACCTTCAACTAACTGGATGAGGCCCATCCACATTATGGAGATTAAACTGCTTCCCTTAAAGTCAACTGATGGTAAATGTCAATCACAACTACAAAATACCTTCACAACAACATCTAGACTACTGTTTGACCACACGGCTGAGCACTATAGCCTAGACAAGTTGACACATAATACTAACCATCGCACATATCTTACACCATACAAAAATGTAACTCAAAATGAACCACAGACTTAAATGTCAAAATTATGGGTTTTTTTTTTTTTTGTAGGAGAAAACAAAAAAAAATTGTGTTACCTGAGGTTATGTCTTAGTAAGCTCAGGCTGCCCTAACAAAATGCCGTGGACTGAGTAGCTGAAACAAAACAAATTTATTTTTTTTCACAGTTTTGAAGTATGGAAGTCCCAGATCAAGGACTGGCAGGGTTGGTTTCTGGTGACGGCCTTATTCCTGGCTTGTAGATAGCCCTTTCTCAATATATCCGTTCTTGGCCTTTCCTCAGTGCATGTGCAGAGAGAGAGAGAGAGAGAGAGAGAGCTAGTGCAGGCACACAAGTAATTTCTTCTGTCTCTTCTAACTGCTTATAACCACACTAATCCTATGGGATCAAGGCCCCACCCTTATGACCTCTTTTAATATTAATTACTTCCTTAGAGGCCTCATCTCCAAATGCAGACACCCCGGGGCTGAGGGCTTCAAAGTATGAATTTGGTGGAGGACATAAGCATTAGCAAAGAATGCACACATAGATTAATAAAACAGAATAGAGCTCAGAAATAGACCTGCACACTTATAGTCAGGTGATTCACAACAAAGGCAATAATGGTGAAAGTACAGTTTTTCCAGCAAAAGGTGCCTGAACAATTAGACATCTACAGGCAAATTATAATAACCTAGACACATCCTTACATATTCCAGAAAAATTAACTCGATACAAATCACAGACCTAATGCAAAATGCAAAAACCATACAACCCTCTATAAGAAAACATAAGAGAAAATTCACATAACTTTGAGTTCAGTGGTGAGTTTTTAAATTCAACACCAAAAGCATGATCAATGAAAGAAAAATTTACCAAGTAGATTTTATTAAAATAAACATCATGTGCTCTTCAAAGGACAATGTTAAGAGAATGAAAACAGAAGCCACAGACTAGCAGAAAACATCTGTGGTACACATATGTGATAAAGAACATGTCTCTACAACATACACGAATTCTTAAAGTTCAACGACAGAAAAAACATGAAAATAGGCAAAGATCTGAACACACTCCTCACAAAAAAAGATATACACATGGCAAATAAGCATAATAAAAGTACTGAGAATCCGTTCTCATTAGATAACTGTGTACTAAAATGAGATACCACTACACACCTATTAGAATGTCCAAAATCCATAAAAAAGCAAAAAAAGAAAAAAGAAAAGAAAACCAAGATCAATTGCCAGGGAAGATGTGGAGCAACAGAAACTCTCATTCATTGCTGGTGGAAATGCAACATGGTACAGCCACTTTGGAAGACAATTTGGCGTTTTCTTAAAAAACTGAACATAGACTTGGCATAAGATTCAGCAGTCATAATCAATTTACCCAATTGACGTGAAAACTTGTGTCTACATAAAAATTTGTATACGATTGTATACAAAAGATTATTTCATAATCACCAAAAATAGAAGCATCCAAAATGTATTTCATTTGGTGAATGGATATATATATACACACGCACTATGGTACAACCAGACAATGATACTACTACTCCTCAATGAAAAGGAATAAGTTCTGAGCCACACAAAGTTATACATGACTCTTCAGTTCATTATGCCAGGTGAAAGAAACCAGTCTAAAAAGGCTACATAGTATACGAGTCTATTTATATGACATTCAGGAAAAGGCAAAATTATAAAGATGAAAAACCTATCAGTGGTAGCCAAGGGGGTTATCTGCCAGGGACAAGGGATTTATCAGGGCAGTCAAACTAGTATGGTAATACTGTAATGGTGGATGCATGCTTGCTTTCATCTGAATATTTGTGTTCCCACAAAATTCATCTGCTGAATTACCAAGGTGATGGTATTAGGCAGAAGGTGGGGTATTTGGAGAATGACTAGATCATGAGAGCAGAGTCCTCATGAATGGGATCAGTGTTTTTATAAAATAGACCCCACAGAGATCCCTTGCCCCTTCTTCCATGTGAGGACATAGGGGAAAGGCAACTGTCTATGAACTAGGGAGCAGGTCTCCATCAGACATGAAATCTGCCAGCACCTTGATCTTGGACTTCCCAACCACCAGAATGTGAGAAATAAAGTTGTGTTGTTTATAAGCCACCCAGTCTACACTATTTTTGTTACGGAAGTCCAAAGGGACTAAGACAACCGCACGAGGCATTTGTCAAAACCCATAGATCTTTACAGCACAAAGAGTGAAGCTTAATGTACGCAAAGTCTAAAAGTAACTTAAGAAGTTGGAGAATCATGGGACAGAATGTAGAATGTTACACACACACACACAAACCTAGCTGTATTATACATGTATGAAACTACCACAGTGAAGCAAGTGGGGGGAAAGTTACCATATTTGGGTACTCCATCAAAGAAATATATTTTTTATAAAGTATAAGTCGGCCAGATAAACATGTAAAATAGTTGAACATTTGATAATCATCTATATAATTTTTCAGATATGAAAACTATTGGGATTCTGTTTAATAAAACGTCCTTATCTTTTAAAAATGCATATTGAATCATTTTGAGATGAAATGGTCTAATGCCTTAGATTCGCTCCACGTTATTCCAGAAGCTGATGTGCAGGTAGGCGAGTGTCTAACTGGAACCAGATTTGCTGTGTATTTAAAGTTGTTCATGCTGGGTATCTAGTATCCTGGGTTCATTACATTAGTTTCTATTATTCTGTATGTGTGAAGGCTTTCCCTAATAAAACTTTTTTATAATAAATATGCCATTAAAAGTGAAATCCTAAATGAAACTGACCACTTTGTAGAAATAAAATAAACCAGTAACCAAACTGATCCAAAAAGAAAAAGAAAACTTTAATTAAACTATAAAAACTGAAACTGTACAATATTCAAAGCTCAAGCCACCTTCAAACATTCCAGGTTAGGCAGTATTGGAGGCCAATTCTACCAAATGATCAGGGAAAACTAACCACCATCTTATCTCATCTCTTCTAGAACATACAAAATATTTACAATTGTTCAATTCATTCTTCCAGACTAGCCCTCCTGGATTCAAAAACCAGATGAGGACCACATCCCACCCTTGATGGAAAAAAAAAGCACACATTAAGTAAGCTCCCTTACATAGCAGCAAATATCCTACGTAAATTACTAGCATATTAAATAAATAAACAGGCTCTGCCCAAGGAAATAACATACGGTTTAACATTAGGAAAAAAAAAACGGTTTCATTGTAATTCCTCACATACAAAATGGAGGAGAAAAAAATTTGATCGTGTCAACGGGTACAGAAAAAGCTTTTTAAAGAAATTTAATATGAGTTCATGGTAAAAAAAAAAAAGTATTTAACCTACATTCAAAGAGAAATTGCATTTCCTAAAATCAACAGCAAACATACTTAAATGCGAAACGTTCGAATAATTATCATTCACGTCAGGAACGAGAAGTAGATGTAGGCTATTATCTCTACGTTTGAAATCAGGATTGAGACACAAAGAGCTATAAGTACCAAAATGAGTAAGTGGTATGAATACTGGAAGAATATGTAATGTTTAGTGATAATGCCATTATCGATCTTGAAAATTCAAAGGAAAAGGTATGTGGAATATTCAAGTGCATCGGCCTTCAGAACGAGGTGTGCAACAGATTACTACAGCAAAATCAAAATCTTCACCTCACGAAAGCAATAAATAACTACAACAATTAATAGACAATATGCCATTTGCAATAGCAACAAAATTCATGAATTGCCTGAAAAGAAGTCTAATAATATAGAGACAACTGTCGAAGTATACTGACATATTCAGGTAAAAAAAAGCTTGAAATACATAGAGGAGTATAATATATTCATTCATAGGGAGCACAACACTGTAAAAATGTAAACTCAGCTTAAATTATTTACAATTTAGTGCCTTACCTGTAGCCGCCGCCATTACAACAAATTTGGGCTGCTGTGCTCTGCTTCCCAAATCAAACCTGGAAAATTACAGAATGGAAACAGTAAATAAAAAACCAGTATCAGCAACAAAATCTACGCAACAAAACAGGGAAAGCCCAGGGTGAGACTCAAGACTGTGTTGAGCTGGTACTTGCGTTTGACACTTGCAGTGTTGGTTGGAGGGGGTTAGCAGCAGGGATGTTGGGGAGGTTTGTAGCCGGCCTACACGGTAGATGACAGAATGGGTAGAATAAAAGTTTGAAATTTTCCACTTCACTTCTTTGCACAATCTGAGGCAGCCCCTGAAAACACGATGCCAAGAGCCCTAGGTAATAGCAGGACACCAGGAAAATTGGGTTGGTTAAGGCAGTATGACTCCAGAGTTCTGCTAATAACAACCTGAAACCACCATAGTGGGAGAGGAATTACATTTTTTAAAAAAAACTTCTTTCAACAGAACACAAAGACTGAAATAGGAGGTCACTACAACCGCGGGAGCTGCCGCCCCGCCCCGCAGGGAGCACCTGGCCTGGGACCCGCAGGCATTCTCTACAAGGGGTGCGGCTGTGCAAATGCTCACAGGTGACAGAAACAGAGCATCTCCTGCCCATCACTTCATCCAACAGCCAGAGGTGACGAAGACGACCCTCCTGAGTGAGGACTGAGGGTCCACACCGCCCCCCCACCCCACACACCATAGAGGGACCACAGAATCCAGCTCAGCCCCTCTTGTCAGCCCTGGTAAACGCAGGCAATGATGTCACCCAGACCACACCCCTTCCCCCAATGCCACTTCAGGGGGACTCAGAGTCAGAGACTTGGTCTGAGGGGCGCAGAAGCAATCTGCAGAGGATGGCGGTCCAGGCTCAGCCAGGCATCAACTTCAGGACCCTGAGGGATGACCGAAGGCCCCGCCCACCCCCAACTCCCCCGACCCCACCAGGATCTACAGCCTCAGGATCCCCGTCCCAATCCTTACCCCTTGTCCCATCACCATCTTCATGCTTACCTCCACCCCCATCCGATCCCCATCCAGGCAGAATCCAGTTCCACCCCTGCCCGGAACCCAGGGTAGTACCGTTGCCAGGATGTGACGCCACTGACTTGCGCATTGGAGGTCAGAAGACCGCGAGATTCTCGCCCTGAGCAACGAGCAACGGCCTGACGTCGGCGGAGGGAAGCCGGCCCAGGCTCGGTGAGGAGGCAAGGTAAGACGCTGAGGGAGGACTGAGGCGGGCCTCACCTCAGACAGAGGGCCTCAAATAATCCAGTGCTGCCTCTGCTGCCGGGCATGGGCCACCCCGAAGGGGAAGACTTCCAGGCTGGGTCGCCAGTACCTCACCCCGCCGACCCCCCGCCGCTTTAACCGCAGGGAACTCTGGGGACAGAGCTTAATGTGGCCAGGGCAGGGCTGGTTAGAAGAGGTCAGGGCCCACGCTGTGGCAGGAATCAAGGTCAGGACCCCGAGAGGGAACTGAGGGCAGCCTAACCACCACCCTCACCACCATTCCCGTCCCCCAACACCAACCCCACCCCCATCCCCCATTCCCCATTCCCATCCCCACCCCCACCCCTATCCTGGCAGAATCCGGGCTTTGCCCCTGGTATCAAGTCACGGAAGCTCCGGGAATGGCGGCCAGGCACGTGAGTCCTGAGGTTCACATCTACGGCTAAGGGAGGGAAGGGGTTCGGTATCGCGAGTATGGCCGTTGGGAGGCAGCGAAAGGGCCCAGGCCCTCCTGGAAGACAATGGAGTCCTGAGGGGACCCAGCATGCCAGGACAGGGGGCCCACTGTACCCCTGTCTCAAACTGAGGCACCTTTTCATTCGGCTACGGGAATCCTAGGGATGCAGATCCACTTCAGCAGGGGGTTGGGGCCCAGCCCTGCGAGGAGTCATGGGGAGGAAGAAGAGGGAGGACTGAGGGGACCTTGGAGTCCAGATCAGTGGCAACCTTGGGCTGGGGGATGCTGGGCACAGTGGCCAAATGTGCTCTGTGCGCATTGCGCCTTCAGGGTGACAAGAGAGTTGAGGGCTGTGGTCTGAAGAGTGGGACTTCAGGTCAGCAGAGGGAGGAATCCCAGGATCTGCAGGGCCCAAGGTGTACCCCCAAGGGGCCCCTATCTGGTGGACAGATGCAGTGGTCCTAGGAACTGCCAAGCATCCAGGTGAAGAGCCTGAGGGAGGATTGAGGGTACCCCTGGGACAGAATGCGGACTGGGGGCCCCATAAAAATCTGCCCTGCCCCTGCGGTTACCTCAGAGAGCCTGGGCAGGGCTGTCAGCTGAGGTCCCTCCATTATCCTGGGATAATTGATGTCAGGGAAGGGGAAGCCTTGGTCTGAGGGGGCTGCACTCAGGGCAGTAGAGGGAGGCTCTCAGACCCTACTAGGAGTGGAGGTGAGGACCAAGCAGTCTCCTCACCCAGGGTACATGGACTTCAATAAATTTGGACATTTCTCGTTGTCCTTTCCGGGAGGACCTGGGAATGTATGGCCAGATGTGGGTCCCCTCATGTTTTTCTGTACCATATCAGGTATGTGAGTTCTTGACATGAGAGATTCTCAGGCCAGCAGAAGGGAGGGATTAGGCCCTATAAGGAGAAAGGTGAGGGCCCTGAGTGAGCACAGAGGGGATCCTCCACCCCAGTAGAGTGGGGACCTCACAGAGTCTGGCCAACCCTCCTGACAGTTCTGGGAATCCGTGGCTGCGTTTGCTGTCTGCACACTGGGGGCCCGTGGATTCCTCTCCCAGGAATCAGGAGCTCCAGGAACAAGGCAGTGAGGACTTGGTCTGAGGCAGTGTCCTCAGGTCACAGAGTAGAGGGGGCTCAGATAGTGCCAACGGTAAAGGTTTGCCTTGGATTCAAACCAAGGGCCCCACCTGCCCCAGAACACATGGACTCCAGAGCGCCTGGCCTCACCCTCAATACTTTCAGTCCTGCAGCCTCAGCATGCACTGGCCAGCTGTACCCTGAGGTGCCCTCTCACTTCCTCCTTCAGGTTCTGAGGGGACAGGCTGACGTGGAGGACCAGAGGCCCCCGGAGGAGCACTGAAGGAGAAGATCTGTAAGTAAGCCTTTCTTAGAGCCTCCAAGGTTCAGTTCAGTACTCAGCTGAGGTCTCTCACACGCTCCCTCTCTCCCCAGGCCTGTGGGTCTCCATTGCCCAGCTCCTGCCCACACTCCCGCCTGCTGCCCTGACCAGAGTCATCATGCCCCTTGAGCAGAGGAGTCAGCACTGCAAGCCTGAAGAAGGCCTTGAGGCCCGAGGAGAGGCCCTGGGCCTGGTGGGTGCGCAGGCTCCTGCTACTGAGGAGCAGGAGGCTGCCTCCTCCTCTTCTACTCTAGTTGAAGTCACCCTGGGGGAGGTGCCTGCTGCCGAGTCACCAGATCCTCCCCAGAGTCCTCAGGGAGCCTCCAGCCTCCCCACTACCATGAACTACCCTCTCTCGAGCCAATCCTATGAGGGCTCCAGCAACCAAGAAGAGGAGGGGCCAAGCACCTTCCCTGACCTGGAGTCCGAGTTCCAAGCAGCACTCAGTAGTAAGGTGGCAGAGTTGGTTCATTTTCTGCTCCTCAAGTATCGAGCCAGGGAGCTGGTCACAAAGGCAGAAATGCTGGGGACTGTCGTCGGAAATTGGCAGTACTTCTTTCTTGTGATCTTCAGCAAAGCTTCCGATTCCTTGCAGCTGGTCTTTGGCATCGAGCTGATGGAAGTGGACCCCATCAGCCACGTGTACATCTTTGCCACCTGCCTGGGCCTCTCCTACGATGGCCTGCTGGGTAACAATCAGATCATGCCCAAGACAGGCTTCCTGATAATCATCCTGGCCATAATCGCAAAAGAGGGCGACTGTGCCCCTGAGGAGAAAATCTGGGAGGAGCTGAGTGTGTTAGAGGTGTTTGAGGGGAGGGAAGACAGTATCTTCGGGGATACCAAGAAGCTGCTCACCCAATATTTCGTGCAGGAAAACTACCTGGAGTACCGGCAGGTCCCCGGCAGTGATCCTGCATGCTATGAGTTCCTGTGGGGTCCAAGGGCCCTCATTGAAACCAGCTATGTGAAAGTCCTGCACCATATGGTAAAGATCAGTGGAGGACCTCCCATTTCCTACACACTCCTGCGTGAGTGGGTTTTGAGAGAGGGGGAAGAGTGAGTGAGCACGAGTTGCAGCCGGGGCCAGTGGGAGGGGGTCTGGGCCAGTGCACCTTCCGGGGCCCCATCCGTTAGTTTCCACTGCCTCCTGTGACGTGAGGCCCATTCTTCACTCTTTGAAGCGAGCAGTCAGCATTCTTTGTAGTGGGTTTCTATTCTGTTGGATGACTTTGAGATTGATCTTTGTTTCCTGTTGGAGTTGTTCAAATGTTCCTTTTAACGGATGGTTGAATGAGCGTCAGCACCCAGGTTTGTGAATGACAGTAGTCACACATAGTGCTGTTTATATAGTTTAGGAGTAAGAGTCTTGTTTTTTATTCAGATTGGGAAATCCATTCCATTTTGTGAATTGTGACATAATAATAGCAGTGGAAAAAGTATTTGCTTAAAATTGTGAGCGAATTAGCAATAGCATACATGAGGTAACTCAAGAAATCAAAAGATAGCTGATTCTTGCCTTGTACCTCAATCTATTCTGTAAAATTAAACAAATATGCAAACCAGGATTTCCTTGACTTCTTTGAGAATGCAAGCGAAATTAAATCTGAGTAAATAATTCTTCCTCTTCACTGGCTCGTTTCTTTTCCGTTCACTCAGCATCTGCTCTGTGGGAGGCCCTGGGTTAGTAGTGGGGATGCTAAGGTAAGCCAGACTCACGCCTACCCATAGGGCTGTAGAGCCTAGGACCTGCAGTCATATAATTAAGGTGGTGAGAAGTCCTGTAAGATGTAGAGGAAATGTAAGAGAGGGGTGAGGGTGTGGCGCTCCGGGTGAGAGTAGTGGAGTGTCAGTGCCCTGAGCTGGGGCATTTTGGGCTTTGGGAAACTTCAGTTCCTTCTGAAGGAGCTGACTCTAATGAAACTGGGTGGGCCCAGAGCCAGATTCTCAGAGTGTGGGAGAAAAGCCTGGAATGGAAAGCAACTCTGAGCAGTTTCTTTCGAATGGGGGATGAACAGAGAGGAATCTCTACCTCAGGCAGGAATGGAAGGTGTCGTCTGCTTTTGTCCCACTGCTGTTGAACGCAGTCCAAGATCTAGGTGATGGACATCCATCATCTGCAAGGGTTTCCTGAGCGATAAGGCTGAATTTCCCAGGAAGGGTGGCCCAGAAGCCCCTGGCCAGGTGCTTTTCTGCCGGGCAGGGAGAGGCAGAGGTGACTCCATTAAAAAGGCATTCTAACGAGGTTATCTCAAGTGCAATTTGACCAACCGTAAGCACGGGCTAGATTTTGGATGGTAACAAAATGGATGAAAATGGTGGTTTGGGTGGGAAAGCAGCTGGGAGAGAGAGAAGCAGTTGGTCTTTTGACGCAGATTGTAGGAGCTCTGAGCTGCACCTGGCTGGGCAAAACTCCTGCACACCCAAATTTTGAAGTGCATTCTCTGAGAGGAAATACTTAACTGAATTTTATGGAAGAAGCTTCTGTTTGGGGCTAATTATTCCATGTCCTATTGAGCTGTGTATTCTCTGGTAAGTCCTGGAGAACAACGACAGCAACAACAAAATCCCGGAGTGTTAGGGCCTCGGGTTAAAAAATATTGGAAATAACAGCCATCCGCCATTTGTTAGACTTCTAATTTATACCAGGCCCGGAGTCAGGTGCTTCACCTGCGTTGCATACACTCCGACTGTCCTACTAGACAGTCCTTATCACATCTGCTTACAGATGAAGAATCCAAGGCTCACAGGGTGTGTGAATTGGGATATAAAAACAGGGTATTTCCTGGGTATTTCCCAGGATCACGTGGCTAGTGAGGAACAGGGCAGAACCTGACCCCTGTTCTGAATTCCTTTAGAGCCCATGCTGTTCCCACTTCTCCCAGCCCCAGGCTGACCTCCTGACAGGTGCTTCATTTTCTTCTCAGCACTGCGCCATGTCTCTCAGGTGACAAAAAGAAGGACCTCGAGGCCAGCGTAATAAAGCAGGCCTGGAGAACGCGACAATGAGAATCAAACACCATTTGGGGCTGGTGTGCGCTGGGTTCCCTGAGAGCTGACACTGGCAAGATGTGTTCATTTCTGTCCAGCCCCAGCACTTTCAGAATTACAGCACATTTCCCCGGGTCACTTCCATGTGTCCTGTCTGACTCTGGAACCTATAGGGCCTGCTGATCAGCTCCTCACTGGTCCCCACAGAACAGCCCAGAATCCCCTGCTCACCTCCTGACAGGGAGCATTCCTTCTCACAGTAGAAGTCCTCTGGCTGTCCCGTCTCTCACCCAGGAAGCCATATGATATCAACAATCCTTTTGATATAAAAATTCACATGAGGACAGTGATGTTTAGACACCTGGTTACCACTCCGGTTGTCTTCAACACACTCTCTAATTGTTTTCTGAAAGGGCTGAGTGCTCTGTTTCGCCATATTATCTAACGGTTCTTGTGTGATGTCACCCTGAAGTTAGAGGGATTTGGAAACACCTTGATACCTGAAATCAGACTTTCACAGGGCGTCCTTTTGGAATTCACCTCTGAATACATGCACAGATAAATGGTCAAAGAGCAAACCATCCCTCATGAGTACTAGATGAGAAAAACCTTGGGAAATCCCAGTGGAACAAACATCTACTTACTGAGGCTGAATTCCTAAATTTCTGGAGTCCTCCAGGAGTCTAAAAACGATTCCTTGAAAACATGTCAACTCTAATGAAAGAGGAATAATTAAGCAGCCTTCTGTTTCTTGTCTGTTTACCTGCTCCACGGGAAAATACTGGCCTTTATTGTGCCTACAGGCACTCGAGAGGTGTTCAGGCTTGTGGAGGGTAGCAGAAATTCACAGGTTAACATTTTGACCGGGAATCGAATGGAGGAAAAGTGCTCAGCCTACTAAGGATTAAAGGGTATTGCAAAGGGAAGCCTTCTCGCCGAGACTTTCAAGATTCTTGGGCAGTTAGTTGTGATCGTATATTTGAAAACATCAGTTACATATTTGACACTGGAAAAAGTTGGAGAATGTCACGGCAAATTTGGCCTTCTCAGAAACTCCTCCTAGAAATGAGAAGGGTAGTGTAATACCAAAGAATCACCGTTGTTTTTGTTGAGCACCTACTATGTAACAGTTTATGGGGGAGGGTATAGTACTCACACACATTTTGTCTCTGTCTCCTTCCTGGACACATGGGAACAGTAAAGTCCTTGCAGTTAGGATGGGTCACGTGACATTTCCTTTATACCAATATAGGAGCAGAAGCATTGTTTGTCACATCCAGGCATGTGGGAGCCAGTGTGCCATTTCCACGCTTTGTCTCCGCTTTCACTAGCAAACATGGCAGCTTCATCTTGAGCTGGTGGAATCACAAGGTGGAAGCAGCTTGGATTCCTGGGTCCCGTGAGAGTGGAGAGCCCCTGGCAAACTGCATCAGAACTTATTTGCACATAAAATAAACTTGTGTTGTGGCAAGCCATTCATGGTTGTTCTGTTGCAATGGCTAGCAGTTACTTAAACTGACATGGCTAGTATTTCTGTTTGTCAGGTTTAATTTTTTTTAATTTAAAATGTAGTATTGTACATATTCTTATTGCAAAAATTATAGAAATGTAGATAATTCACAATTTTCCCCTTTACAAATCTCCTCCACATTTAACAACGGCCACCACCCCCACCGCCCCCTCAGAGGTCACCACAATTAACGGTGTTGTATATTATTTTACTGCTGACTCTAGGCTTCTCACTGACAGATAAACTATAACAATATATTGTTTTTATTTAATATACAAGAACAATGATATACATATTGATATTCTTTTATCACTTTATAAAATGGATGTAGGATCTTTCCACAACGGTAGATAGATAGATAGATAGATAGATCGATCTTTCTCACTTTTGAAACCACTTTCTATAATTCTAAAGTAGACATGCACCACAATTAATTAAACTCTTTCTTCCTAATGGACATATAAGTTGTTTCCCATTTGCTGTATGGTAACTACAATAAAATCAACATCTCTGAATATGAATTTTTAGGCAAACATGGTTTTCTTATAAGAAGGATATATTAACATGGACATTGGGTTAAAGTGAAAGGGTGAAAATAGTTTAACATTTAAAATATTTCTAAAATGTTATTACAAAAATGCTATACCAATTCAAATTCTCATAAAAATCACAATTGATTTAAAATTCTGAAATGTGGACAGGACATTTCTTCTCTGCTTTGAGAAGGATTTGGTCAGACTGAAGAGGAGCCAGGTAAAGAGAGCAGACAGGAGACCCTCAGCCCGTGAGGGACGATCCAGGGAGGATCCTGGGGAGAGCCGTTGCTAGCGTCCATGAGAGAGACCACATGCGAAACCAAGTCCACAGAGCCCCAGGCAGGCTGGCACTCCGAGCTCTAAATCCAGACTTCAGGCCGGTGGGGTCAGGGGCCTGAGGGAGAGAAGGGGGAAGGGAGGAGGGAGGACAGGACAATGAATAGGAATAGAGTTGGGAAATCCCGGCAACATCATCACCAGCTGGAGGGGGCCCTGTGATCTGAGTGTTGGCTGAATGCACCAGGGCTGTGCTGGTCAATCTTCCCGCCCTCAGAATCCCCTTCCCTCTCTCAGGAAGAGCTTGGCTGACTCCCTGCGTCATTCTGGGCCAGCTACCTCTCTTGAACACTCCAGTGGTCCTTTGTACCTTCACCAGCGTCCCAGATGTGGGAACTGTCTTCATGCCTGCTGGGGGCTGGTGTTTTATCCCCCGGGGACCTTCTATAGAGGCTGGGCTATGTGAGTGGGTTGCTGACTGATGACCAACTGCCGAGACAGGCCAGGAATGCCCATGAGCAGTTGAAAGGGGCAGTGGGGCTGCATGGAGGAGAAATGGGAGGAAGAGTGCCCTGGGACTAGTCAGCTCAGACTCTGCAGATGAAGGATTGGCTGTGGACGTGCCTTGAAAATGTTCCAGTTGGCGACTGTGTCTCAGATAGCCTTCTGTGGCTTCTGAACCCTTGGCACAGAACGGGACAGGTGTCCTAGGGCAGTGACCGCTGGCGTATGTTGCCAGCTGACAGTGTCTGGGGTAGGGGGCTGGACCAAGGTGTGTACGTGAGCAGGTTGTATGGCAAGGCAGTGCAGGTGGCAGCTTTCCTTGTTAAACTGATGGGGACGTGTGGGGTCCAATACAGGAAGCATCCTGTTGGGAGCATCCTCACCTCCATGACAGTGTTTGGGCCTGGGGAGAAGGCGTCTGCAGTGACCCTCTCCGTGGTAGTTTCCACAGGGTTTCTGAACTCAAGTGAGCACAGGTGAAGGAACTGTGGGTTTCTTCATGTAGGCAGGAGGCCCAGGAAGGGCAGACTCCATAATTTGAATCAAAGAATTCCCATGCCTGGTGATTTCATTCATTTCATGCACTTATTGATTCCTACAGAAAACTTTTATTCAATATATGCTGAGGAAACACCAAGTCAACAAAACAATAGAAAGTGGCAAGGCCCTTAATTCAGTCTGTAGGGAGTCGGGGGAGATGGTGAGGAGGTGTGAATCGCCCATCTGAGCCAGGGAAGCCAGGAAGGCAGAGCCAGACTTGGGGAGTGGCAGTGTGCAAGAAAAGGAGCGACAGCCTGTGTCCAGGCCAGAAAGCTCTCCTTCTATGACACTATCGATCTGGTTTTCTTCCTGGATGCTGCCTGTGTGTGAAAGCAACTGCTGCTCTCTGTGCCTACCTGCCTCTGTTAGTAGGGAAAATGGTCATGGTCAGCGGATGCTCACTTCTGCTCACCTTGGATCACTTCTACTGAAGGGATGGTTTGACAGCAAGAAGACAGGAAGAAACTTTTGGGGAGGATGAATATATTTTTCACCTTCACTGTGGTTGTGGTTTCATGGGACTAAACATTTCTCAAAACTCTTTGATTTGTTTCTCAGTACTTAGGAGAAAAAGTAAGCAGAAAACCAGGAAGGATATAGATGACCTGAAAAGCACCATTAACTACTCTGACTAAATAAAACAATAAGAAAAGCACCGCATTCAACAATAGCAGAATAAACAATCCTCTCAAGTGTGCATGAAATATCTCCCAAGATAGATGGTATTCTGGGCCATCAAACAAAGCTTACAAATTGAAAAGAATAGAAATAATAGATAGCCTCTTCTTAGGCCATAATATAATTAAACTCAAAACCAAACACCAAGATATCTGAAAAATGCCCAAATATTGGAAATTTTAAAATATGCTCCTATATAACCTATGGGTCAAAGAGGGAGTCTCAGGAGAATTTTAAAAATACATTAAGTTGAATGAAAGTAAAAATGTACATACAAAAAGTGGGATTCTGCTAAAGTGTGTCCTTGAGGGAAATATATAGCATATTTTAAATGTTTATATTAGAAAATGAAATCTAAAATCAATAACCAAAAGTTTCACCCTAGGAAACCAAAGAACGAAGAGCAAGTTGAATTAGAGAAATTGTAGAGGATGCCCCCCTCCCTTCCCACACTCCTACCTCTTTCCCCTTACTCCCTACCCCTACCATTTGAGACACACAGACACACACATCATTTTGCAACATGTTCACTTTATTTTCATCACCATGGGGCACACCCTTTGGGGTGTAAAATGTACTTTACACCCTGTTGGCTATTTATCTGGGGTTAGACCTCTGGAGACTTTTCAGATAGACTTGAAGTCTCTGGCCTTGCCCGGGAATTACTGGCTGCCCGAAGAGAGACTGTAGAAGGTGGTGGTCTCCTTGCCCTTGTGGTCCCGCTATGGCTCATTTTGATTGAGTTCCTCGTTCGGCTGGTCAGAGTGGCTGGATAGTGTTGGCCCACTCCATTCCTCAGGTTTTTTTGAAGCGGTGGTCTTTTAGGGAGAGGCTTTTGTTCCTGGAACTTCCTTGATGGGTCCCTTTTCCCTTCCGGGTTGTCTTGGGAACCTGGAAGGAAACAGGGAGATCACAGGAGGGCACTGGTTTGGGGAAGAGGATGGAGGAGGGGTGAGAACAGGGGCTTCATAGAGAAATGGTGCAGGCTGGGGTGGGGGTTGTGCCAGGGGAGGACAGGGTAGGAGTCAGAGCTTGGGTGGGCCGTTCACTTTGATAGGGCTTCTGGGCCAGGGTTGAGAGGATGCCTTCCACTTCCTCGCCTCTTTGGTGTTGGTGGGTGGTTGTTGGACAATGGGCTGGAGGCTCATGGTTTCCTGGACATCTTCACCAGACCAGTGTCTCTCAACAGTCTACTCCAGTCCACCTGGTCTCCCCGAGCGTCCCCCAGGACAGTGAAGGCAGGCCAGCAGGCTAGAAACTCACACGATATTATTATGTTAGTCTTGTGGGAGAATTCCTTTTCCAAGAAACCTTGGTCTTTTCTCTTAACACCTTCAACTAATTGGATGAGGCCTATCCACATTATGGAAGTTAAACTGCTTTACTTAAAGTCAACTGATGGTAAATGTTGATCACATCTACAAAATACCTTCACAGCAACATCTAGACTACTGTTTGACCACACAGCTGAGCAGTATAGCCTAGACAAGTTGACACATAATACTAGCCACTGCAAATATCTTGCACCGTACAGAAATGTAACTCAAAATGAACTACAGACTTTAAGTGTCAAAATTACTTTTTTTTTTTTCTAGGAGGAAACAAAAAAAAAAAATTGTGTCACCTGAAGTTATGTCTTAAGTCAGCTCAGGCTGCCATAACAAAATGCCATTGACTGAGTAGCTAAAACAACAGAAATTTATTTTATTTTTTTCACAGTTTTGAAGTCTGGAAGTCCTAGATCAAGGACTGGCGGGGTTGGCTTCTGGTGATGGCCTTATTCGTGGCTTGTAGATGGCCCTTTATTAATCTGTCCATTCTTGGCCTTTCCTCTGTGCATGTGCAGAGAGAGAGAGAAAGAAAGAGAGAGAGAGAGAGAGAGAGAGAGAGAAAGGTCATGTAGGCACAAAAGTACTTTCTTCTGTCTCTTCTCCCTTCTTATAACCAAACTAATTCTATGGGATCAAGGTCCCACCCTTATGGCCTCTTTTAACATTAATCACTTCCCTAGAAGCCTCATCTCCAAATACAGACACCCTGGGGCTGAGGGCTTCAAAATATGAATTTGGTGGAGGACATAAGCATTAGCAAAGAATAGACACACAGATTAATAAAACAGAATAGAGCTCAGAAATAGACCTGCACGCATATAGTCAGGTGATTCACAACAAAGGCAATAATGGTGAAAGTACAGGTTTGCCAACAAAAGGTGCCTGAACAATTAGACACCTATACACAAATTATAATAACCTGGACATATCCTTACATATTCCATGAAAACTAACTCAAGATACATCATAGGTCTAATGAAAAATGCAAAAACAATACAACCTCTATAAGAAAACATAAGAGAAAATCCACATAACTTTGAGTTTGGTGATGAGTTTTTAAATTCAACACCAAAAGCATGATCAAGGAAAGAAAAATTTGCCAAGTTGATTTTATTAAAATAAAAATCTTATGCTCTTCAAAGGACAATGTTAAGAGAATGAAAACAGAAGCCACAGGCTAGCAGAAAACATCTGCGGTACACATATGTGATAAAGAACTTGTCTCTACAATATATGCGAATTCCTAAAGCTCAATGATAGAAAAAATGAAAATAGTCAAAGATCTGAACACACACTACACAAAAGAAGACATACACATGGCAAATAAGCATAATAAAAGTACTGAGCACCCTTTGGCATTGGATAATTGTGTACTAAAATGGGATACCACTACACACCTATCAGAATGTCCAAAATCCATAGAAAACCAAAACAAAGAATACAAGACCAAGAACAACTGCCAGTGAAGATGTGGAGCAACAGAAACTCTCCTTCATTGCTGGTAGAAATGCAAAATGGCACAGCCACTTTGGAAGGCAGTTTGGCGTTTTCTTAAAAAAATGAAAATAGACTTAGCACAAGATTCAGCAGCCATACTCAATCAATTTACCCAATTGATTTGAAAACTTATGTCTACATAAAAATTTGTATATGAATGTATACAATAGCTTATTTCATAATCACCAAAAATAGAAGCATCCAAAATGTATTTCATTTGGTGAATGGATATATATATATATATATCTATATCTATATATATATATATATATATATATATCCAGACATTGATACTACTACTCCTCAATGAAAAGGAATAAGTTCCAAGCCACACAAAGTTATACATGACTCTTCAGTTCATTATGCTAAGTGAAAGAAACCAGTCTAAAAAGGCTACATAGTATAAGATTCTATTTATATGACATTCTGGAAAATGCAAAATTATAAAGATGAAAAACCTATCAGTGGTGGCCATGGGGTTTATCCGACAAGCACAAGGGAATTTATCAGGGCAGTGAAACTGGTATGCATAATACTGCAATGGTGGTTCCATGCTTGCTTTGGTCTGAATATTTGTGTTGCCACAAAATTCATCTGCTGAATTACCAAGGTGATGGTATTAGGCAGAAGGTGGGGTATTTGGAGAATGACTAGATCATGAGAGCAGAGTCCTCATGAATGGGATTAGTGTTTTTATAAAACAGACTCCACGGAGATCCCTTATCCCTTCTTGCATGTGAGGATCTAGGGAAAAGGCAGCTGTCTATGAACTAGGGAGCAGGACTCCACCAGACATGAAATCTGCCAGCACCTTGATCTTGGACTTCCCAACCTCCAGAATGTGAGAAATAAAGTTGCGTTGTCTATAAGCCACCCAGTCTACACTATTTTTGTTATGGGAGCCCAAACGGACTAAGACAATGGCACGAGGCATTTGTCAAAA
Organism: Pan troglodytes; assembly: GCF_028858775.2. Lineage (NCBI taxonomy): Eukaryota > Metazoa > Chordata > Mammalia > Primates > Hominidae > Pan > Pan troglodytes. Next base: position 150,196,286 of record NC_072421.2, read on the forward strand.
CCCATAGATCTTTACAGCACAAAGAGTGAAGCTTAATGTACGTGAAGTTTAAAAGTAACTTAAGAGGTTGGAGAATCACGGGACGGCAGGTAGAATGTTCCACACACACACACACACACACCTAGCTGTATAATAGATATATGAAAGCACCACAATGAAGCAAGTGGGGGGAAAAGTTAACACATTTTGTACTCCATCAAAGAAATATATATTTTATAAAGTTTAAGTTGGCCAGATAAGTGTGTAAAATAGTTGAACATTTGATAATCATTTATTTAATTTTTTAGATATGAAAACTATCGGCTTTTTGTTTTAAAAAAATCCTTATCTTTTAAAAATGCGTATTAAGTTATTTAGAGATGAAATGGTCTAATGCCTTAGATTTACTCCACGTTATTCCAGCAGCTGATATGCAGGTAGGCGAGTGTTTAACTGGAACCAGATTTGCTGTGTATTTAAAGATGTTCATGCTCGGTATCAAGTATCCTGGGTTCATTATATTCGTTCCTGTTATTCTGTATGTGTGAAGGCTTTCCCTAATAAAACTTTTTTTATCATAAATATGCCATTAAAAGTGAAATTCTAAATGAAACTGACCACTTTGTAGAAATAAAATAAATCAGTAACCAAACTGATCCAAAGAGGAAAAGAAAACTTTAACTATACAACAGAAACTGTACAATATTCAAAGCTCAAGCCACCCTCAAACATTCCAGGTTAGACAGCTTTGGAGGCCAATTTTACCAAATGATCAGGGAAAACTAACCACCACCTTATATCAACTCTTCCAGAACATACAAAAGACTGACAATTGTTCAGTTCATTCTCCCAGGCTAGCCCTCCTGGATTTAAAAACCAGATGAGGACCACATACCTCCCCTGATGGAAAAAGAACACATCAAGTAAGCTCTCTTACACAGCAGTAAATATCCTACATAAATTAGTAGTACATTAAACGAATAAACAGGCTCTGCCCAAGGAAATAAAATATGATTTAACATTAGAAAAAACATCTGTTTCATTGTGATTCCTTACATACAAAATGGAAGAGAAAAAAATTTGATCCTGCCAACGGGTACAGAAAAAGCTTTTTAAATAAATTTAATATGAATTCATGGTAAAAAAAGAAAATATTTAGGCAACCTATACTGAAAGAGAGCTTCCATTTCCTAAAATCAACAGCAAACATACTTAAATGTCAAATGTTCGAAGAATTATCATTCAAGTCAGGAACGAGAAGTAGATGTAGCCTATTATCTCTACATTTGAAATCAGGATTGAGACACAAAGAGCTGTAAGTACCGAAATGAGTGAGTGGTATGAACATTGGAAAAACATGTAATGTTTAGTGATAATACCATTATCGATCTTGAAAATTCAAAGGAAAAGGTATGCGGAATATTCAAGTGCATCGGCCTTCAGAACGAGGTGTGCAACAGATTACAACAGCAAAATCAAAATCTTCACCTCACGAAAGCAATAACTAACTACAACAATTGATAGGCAATATGCCATTTGCAATAGCAACAAAATCCAAGAATTACCTGAATAGAAGTCTAATAAAAATGTATAAGTTGTTTATAGAGGCAACTACCGAAGTATACTGACATATTCAGGAAAAAAGAGCTTGAAATCCATAGAGGAGTATAACATATTCATTCACGGGGAACACAACAGTGTAAAAATGTAAACTCAGCTTAAATTATTTACAATTTAGTGCCTTACCTGTAGCCGCCGACATTACAAGCAAATTTGGGCTGCTGTGCTCTGCTTCCCAAATCAACCCTGTAAATTTATAGAATGGAAACAGAAAGTAAAAAACCAGTATCAGCAAGAAAATCTACACAACAAAACAGGGAAAGCCCAGAGTGAGACTGGAGACTGTGTTGAGCTGGTACTTGTGTGTGACACTTGCAGTGTCTGTTGGAGGGGGTTAGCGGCAGAGATGTTGGGGAGGTTTGTCGCCTGCCTAGACGGCAGATGAAAGAATGGGTAGGATAAAAGTTTTAAATTTTCCACTTCACTTCATTGCACAATCTGAGGCAGCCCCTGAAAACACGATGCCAAGAGCCCTAGGTAATAGCAGGACACCAGGAAAATTGGGTTTGTTAAGGCAGCATGGCTCCAGAGTTCTCCTAATAACGACCTGAAACCAACATAGTGGGAGAGGAATTATGTTTTTTAAAAAAATTCTTTCAACAGAACACAAAGACTGGAATGGAAGTAGACTAGGATATCAGAGTGAATCACGCATACTAAGGGTAGGTGTTAGTTCATAGAAATAAATATATATATTGCTACCTACATATATACTTAGAAGATATGTAAACCGTATTTCTTCAATTCAGAGAATAAATCATTTAGGACCAAAGGTTTGCCAAGTGTAGCTCTGGCTGGGGAGGAGCCCCCGTGGGAAGGTGTGCGTCTTCTCCCAGAGGTCACTATCATCGCGGGAGCTCCTGCCCTGCAGGGAGCACCTGGCCTGGCACCCGCAGCCATTCTCTACAAGGGGTGCAGATGCACAGATGCGCAGATGCTCAGAGGTGACAGAAACAGAGCATCTCCCACCCATTCCTTCATCAAACAGCCAGGAGTGAGGAAGAGGACCCTCCTGAGTGAGGACTGAGGATCCACCCTCACCCACATAGTGGGACCACAGAATCCAGCTCAGCCCCTCTTGTCAGCCCTGGTACACACTGGCAATGATCTCACCCCGAGCACACCCCTCCCCCCCAATGCCACTTCGGGCCGACTCAGAGTCAGAGACTTGGTCTGAGGGGAGCAGACACAATCGGCAGAGGATGGCGGTCCAGACTCAGCCTGGCATCCAAGTCAGGACCTTGAGGGATGACCAAAGGCCCCTCCCACCCCCAACTCCCCCGACCCCACCAGGACCTACAGCCTCAGGATCCCCGTCCCAATCCCTACCCCTACACCAACACCATCTTCATGCTTACCCCCACCCCCATCCAGATCCCCATCCAGGCAGAATCCGGTTCCACCCTTGCCGTGAACCCAGGGAAGTCACGGGGCCCGGATGTGACGCCACTGACTTGCGCATTGGGGGGTCAGAGGACAGCGAGATTCTCGCCCTGAGCAACGGCCTGACGTCGGCGGAGGCAAGCAGGCGCAGGCTCCGTGAGGAGGCAAGGTAAGACGCCGAGGGAGGACTGAGGCGGGCCTCGCCCCAGACAGAGGGCCCCCAATAATCCAGCGCTGCCTCTGCTGCCGGGCCTGGACCACCCTGCAGGGGAAGACTTCTCAGGCTGAGTCGCCACCACCTCACCCCGCCACCCCCCGCCGCTTTAACCGCAGGGAACTCTGGCGTAAGAGCTTTGTGTGACCAGGGCAGGGCTGGTTAGAAGTGCTCAGGGCCCAGACTCAGCCAGGAATCAAGGGCAGGACCCCAAGAGGGGACTGAGGGCAACCCACCCCCTACCCTCACTACCAATCCCATCCCCCAACACCAACCCCATCCCCATCCCTCAAACACCAACCCCACCCCCAAACCCCATTCCCATCTCCTCCCCCACCACCATCCTGGCAGAATCCGGGCTTTGCCCCTGGTATCAACCCACGGAAGCTCCGGGAATGGTGGCCAAGCACGCAGATCCTGACGTTCACATGTACGGCTAAGGGAGGGAAGGGGTTGGGTCTCGTGAGTATGGCCTTTGGGATGCAGAGGAAGGGCCCAGGCCCTCCTGGAAGACAGTGGAGTCCTTAGGGGACCCAGCATGCCAGGACAGGGGGCCCACTGTACCCCTGTCTCAAACTGAGCCACCTTTTCATTCAGCCGCGGGAATCCTAGGGATGCAGACCCACTTCAGCAGGGGGTTGGGGCCCAGCCCTGCGAGGAGTCAAGGGGAGGAAGAAGAGGGAGGACTGAGGGGACCCTGGAGTCCAGATCAGTGGCAACCTTGGGCTGGGGGATCCTGGGCACAGTGGCCGAATGTGCCCCGTGCTCATTGCACCTTCAGGGTGACAGAGAGTTGAGGGCTGTGGTCTGAGGGCTGGGACTTCAGGTCAGCAGAGGGAGGAATCCCAGGATCTGCCGGACCCAAGGTGTGCCCCCTTCATGAGGACTGGGGATACCCCCGGCCCAGAAAGAAGGGATGCCACAGAGTCTGGCCGTCCCTTGTTCTTAGCTCTGGGGGAACCTGATCAGGGATGGCCCTAAGTGACAATCTCATTTGTACCACAGGCAGGAGGTTGGGGAACCCTCAGGGAGATAAGGTGTTGGTGTAAAGAGGAGCTGTCTGCTCATTTCAGGGGGTTGGGGGTTGAGAAAGGGCAGTCCCTGGCAGGAGTAAAGATGAGTAACCCACAGGAGGCCATCATAACGTTCACCCTAGAACCAAAGGGGTCAGCCCTGGACAACGCACGTGGGGGTAACAGGATGTGGCCCCTCCTCACTTCTGTTTCCAGATCTCAGGGAGTTGATGACCTTGTTTTCAGAAGGTGACTCAGGTCAACACAGGGGCCCCCATCTGGTCGACAGATGCAGTGGTTCTAGGATCTGCCAAGCATCCAGGTGGAGAGCCTGAGGTAGGATTGAGGGTACCCCTGGGCCAGAATGCAGACAGGGGGCCCCATAGAAATCTGCCCTGCCCCTGCGGTTACTTCAGAGACCCTGGGCAGGGCTGTCAGCTGAAGTCCCTCCATTATCCTGGGATCTTTGATGTCAGGGAAGGGGAGGCCTTGGTCTGAAGAGGCTGGAGTCAGGTCAGTAGAGGGAGGGTCTCAGGCCCTGCCAGGAGTGGACGTGAGGACCAAGCGGACTCGTCACCCAGGACACCTGGACTCCAATGAATTTGGACATCTCTCGTTGTCCTTCGCAGGAGGACCTGGTCATGTATGGCCAGATGTGGGTCCCCTCATCTCCTTCTGTACCATATCAGGGATGTGAGTTCTTGACATGAGAGATTCTCAAGCCAGCAAAAGGGTGGGATTAGGCCCTACAAGGAGAAAGGTGAGGGCCCTGAGTGAGCACAGAGGGGACCCTCCACCCAAGTAGAGTGGGGACCTCACGGAGTCTGGCCAACCCTGCTGAGACTTCTGGGAATCCGTGGCTGTGCTTGCAGTCTGCACACTGAAGGCCCGTGCATTCCTCTCCCAGGAATCAGGAGCTCCAGGAACCAGGCAGTGAGGCCTTGGTCTCAGTCAGTGTCCTCAGGTCACAGAGCAGAGGGGACGCAGACAGTGCCAACACTGAAGGTTTGCCTGGAATGCACACCAAGGGCCCCACCCGCCCAGAACAAATGGGACTCCAGAGGGCCTGGCCTCACCCTCCCTATTCTCAGTCCTACAGCCTCAGCATGTGCTGGCCGGCTGTACCCTGAGGTGCCCTCCCACTTCCTCCTTCAGGTTCTGAGGGGGACAGGCTGACAAGTAGGACCCGAGGCACTGGAGGAGCATTGAAGGAGAAGATCTGTAAGTAAGCCTTTGTCAGAGCCTCCAAGGTTCAGTTCAGTTCTCACCTAAGGCCTCACACACGCTCCTTCTCTCCCCAGGCCTGTGGGTCTTCATTGCCCAGCTCCTGCCCGCACTCCTGCCTGCTGCCCTGACCAGAGTCATCATGCCTCTTGAGCAGAGGAGTCAGCACTGCAAGCCTGAAGAAGGCCTTGAGGCCCGAGGAGAGGCCCGGGGCCTGGTGGGTGCGCAGGCTCCTGCTACTGAGGAGCAGCAGATCGCTTCTTCCTCTTCTACTCTAGTGGAAGTTACCCTGGGGGAGGTGCCTGCTGCCGACTCACCGAGTCCTCCCCACAGTCCTCAGGGAGCCTCCAGCTTCTCGACTACCATCAACTACACTCTTTGGAGACAATCCGATGAGGGCTCCAGCAACCAAGAAGAGGAGGGGCCAAGAATGTTTCCTGACCTGGAGTCCGAGTTCCAAGCAGCAATCAGTAGGAAGATGGTTGAGTTGGTTCATTTTCTGCTCCTCAAGTATCGAGCCAGGGAGCCGGTCACAAAGGCAGAGATGCTGGAGAGTGTCATCAGAAATTTCCAGGACTTCTTTCCTGTGATCTTCAGCAAAGCCTCCGAGTACTTGCAGCTGGTCTTTGGCATCGAGGTGGTGGAAGTGGTCCCCATCAGCCACTTGTACATCCTTGTCACCTGCCTGGGCCTCTCCTACGATGGCCTGCTGGGCGACAATCAGATCATGCCCAAGACAGGCCTCCTGATAATCGTCCTGGCCATAATCGCAATAGAGGGCGACTGTGCCCCTGAGGAGAAAATCTGGGAGGAGCTGAGTATGTTGGAGGTGTTTGAGGGGGGGGAGGACAGTGTCTTCGAACATCCCAGGAAGCTGCTCATGCAAGATCTGGTGCAGGAAAACTACCTGGAGTACCGGCAGGTGCCCGGCAGTGATCCTGCATGCTACGAGTTCCTGTGGGGTCCAAGGGCCCTCATTGAAACCAGCTATGTGAAAGTCCTGCACCATACACTAAAGATGGGTGGAGAACCTCACATTTCCTACCCACCCCTGCATGAATGGGCTTTGAGAGAGGGAGAAGAGTGAGTCTCAGCACGTGTTGCAGCCAGGGCCAGTGGGAGGGGGTCTGGGCCAGTGCACCTTCCAGGGCCCCATCGATTAGCTTCCACTGCCTCGTGTGATATGAGGCCCATTCTTGCCTCTTTGAAGAGAGCAGTCAGCATTCTTAGCAGTGAGTTTCTGTTCTGTTGGGTGACTTTGAGATTTATCTTTGTTTCCTGTTGGAATTGTTCAAATGTCCCTTTTAACAAATGGTTGGATGAACTTCAACATCCAAGTTTATGAATGACAGTAGTCACACATAGTGCTGTTTATATAGTTTAGGGGTAAGAGTCCTGTTTTTTATTCAGATTGGGAAATCCATTCCATTTTGTGAGTTGTCACATAATAACAGCAGTGGAATATGTATTTGCTTATATTGTGAACGAATTAGCAGTAAAATACATGATACAAGGAACTCAAATTAAAAGATAGTTAATTCTTGCCTTATACCTCAGTCTATTATGTAAAATTAAAAATATGTGTATGTTTTTGCTTCTTTGAGAATGCAAAAGAAATTAAATCTGAATAAATAATTCTTCCTGTTCACTGGCTCATTTCTTTACCATTCACTCAGCATCTGCTCTGTGGAAGGCCCTGGTAGTAGTGGGGATTCTAAGGTAAGTCAGACTCACGTCTACCCATAGGGTCATAGAGTCTAGGAGCTGCAGTCATGTAATTAAGGTGGCGAGAAGTCCTCTAGGATGTAGTGGAAATGTAAGACAGGGGTGAGGGTGTGGGGCTCCAGGTGAGAGTGGTGAGTATAAATGCCCTGAGCTGGGGCAATTTGGGATCTGGGAACCTGCAGTTCCTTCTGAAGGAGCTGATTCTAATGATGCCCGGTGGGTCCAGGGCCAGATTCTCAGAGGGTGAGAGAAAAGCCTGGAATGGAATGCTACCCTGAGCAGTTTCTTTAGGATGGGGATGAAGAGAGAGGAATCTCCACCTGGGGCTGGAATGGAAGGTGTCCTGTGTTTTTGCCCAATGCTGTTGAACACAGCCCAAGATCTAGGTGATGGACACCCATCATCTGCAAGGGTTTCCTGAGCGATAAGGCTGAATTTCCCAGGAAGGGTGACCCAGAAGCCACTGGCCAGGTGCTTTTCTGCCAGGCAGGGAGAGCCAGAGCTGACTCCATTAAAAAGGCATTCTAACTAGGTTATCTCAAGTGCAATTTGACCAATTGTAAGCACGGGCTAGATTTTGGATGGTAACAAAGTGGATGAATATAGTGGTTTGGATGGGAAAGCAGCTGGGAGAGAGGGAAGGAGTTAGTGTTTGACTCACATTCTAGGAGCTTTGAGCTGCACCTGGCTGGGCAAAACTCCCGCACAACCAAATTTTGAAGTGCATTCTCTAAGAGGAAATACTTAACTGAATTTTACGGGTGAAGCTTCCTTTTTTGGCTAATTATTCCATGTCCTATTGAGCTGTATGTTCTCTGATAAGTCCTGGAGAACAACGACAACAACAACAAAATCCCAGTGTTAGGGCCTGGGGTTAAAGCGTATTAGAAATAACAGCCATCCACCATTTGTGAAACTTCTAATTTACACCAGGCCCGGAGCCAGGTGCTTCACCTGCATTGCATACACTCCGACTGTCCTACTAGACAGGCCTTACACATCTGCTTACAGATGAAGAATCCAGGGCTTACAGACCTTGTGAATTGGGATATAAGAACAGGGTATTTCCTGGGTATTTCTCAGTATCACGTGGCTAGTAAGGAACAGGGCTGGAACCAGACCCCTGGTATGAATTCCTTTAGAGCCCATGCTGTCCCCACTTCTCCGAGCCCGAGGCTGACCTCCTGATAGCGACTTCATTTTTCTTCTCAGCACTGCACCATGTCTCTCAGGTGACAAAAAGAAGAACCTTGAGGCCAGCCTAATGAAGCAGGCCTGGAGAACGCGACAGTGAGAATCAAACACCATTTGGGGCTGGTGTGCGCTAGGTTCCTTGAGAGCTAACTCTGCCCAGTTGTGGGCATTTCTCTGCAGCCCCAGCACTTTGAGAATTACAGCACATTTCCCCGGGTCACTTCCATGTGTCCTGTCTGACTCTGGAACCTATAGGGCCTGCTGATCAGCTCCTCACTGATCCTCACAGAACAGCCCAGAATCCCCTGCTCACCTCCTGACAGGGAGCATTCCTTCTCATAGTAGAAGTCCTCTGGCTGTTCCGTCTCTCACCCAGGAAGCCATATGATATCAAAAACCCTTTTGATATAAAAACTCACACGGGGACAGTGACGCTTAGACACTTGGTTACCACTCTGGTTGTCTTCAACACACTCTCTAATCGTTTTCTGAATGGGCTGAGGAGTCTGATTCGCCATATTATCTAAGGGTTCTTGTGTGATGTCACCCTGAAGTTAGAGGGATTTGGAACCACCTTGATACTTGAAATCGGACTTTCACAGGGCGTCCTTTTGGAATTCGCCTCTGAATACATGCACAGATAAATGATCAAAGAGCAAACCGTCTCTCATGAGTATTAGATGAGAAAAACCTTGGGAAATCCCAGTGGAACAAACATCTACTTACTGAGGCTGAATTCCTAAATTTCTGGAGTCCTCCAGGAGTTTAAAAACTATACCTTGAAAACACGTCAACTCTAATGAAAGAGGAATAATTAAGCAGCCTTCTGTTTCTTGTCTGTTTACCTGCTCCACAGGAAAATACTGGCCTTCAGTGTGCCTACCTCGACAGTTGTACAGGCGTGTGGAGGGTAGCAGAAATTCACAGGTTAACATTTTGACTGGGAATCAAATGGAGGAACAATTCTCAGCCTACTAAGGATTTAAAGGATATTACAAAGGAAAGCCTTCCTGCTGAGACTTTCAAGATTCTTGAACAGTTAGTTGTGATCGTATGTTTGAAAACATCAGTCACATATTTGACACTGGAAAACGCTGGAGAACTTCAAGGTAAATTTGGCCTTCTCAGAAACTCCTCCTAGAAATGAGAAGGGTAGTATAATACCAAATGATCATAGTTGCTTTTTGTTGAGCACCCACTATGTAACAGTTTATGGGGAAGGGTATAGTACTCACCCACATTTTGTCTTTTTCTCCTTCCTGGACACATGGGAACAGTAAAGTCCTTGCAGTTAGGATCATGTGACTTTTCCTTTACACCAATACAGGAGCAGAAGCATTGTTTGTCACATCCAGGCATTTGAGAGCCAGTGTGCCATTTCCATGCTTTCTCTCCGCTTTCAACAGCAAACATGGCAGCTTCATCTTGAGATGACGGAATCAAAAGGTGGAAGCAGCTTGGATCCCTGGGTCATGTGAGAGTGGAGAGCCCCTGCCAAACCGCATCAGAACTTATTTGCACATAAAATAAACTTCTGTTGTGTCAAGCCATTCATGGTTGTTCTGTTGCATCAGCTAGCAATTACTTAAACTGACACGGCTAGTATTTCTGTTGTCAGTATTAAATATTTTTTATTTAAAATGTAGTTTGGTATATATTCTTATTTCAAAAATGATAGAAATGTAGATAATTCACAATTTTTTTTTTACAAAGCTCCTCCACAGTTAACAACACCCCCCGCCCCCCCGCAGAGGTCACCACAATTAACAATGTTGTGTATTATTTTACTGCTGACTCTAGGCTTTTCACTGACAAACTATAACAATATATTATTTTTATTCAATATACAAGAACAATGACATACATACTGATCTGCTTTTATCACTTTATAAAATGGATGTAGGATCTTTCGACAACAGTATAGATAGATGATAGATAGATAGACAGATAGATAGATAGATAGAGACAGGTAGATCTTTCTCACTTTTGAAACCACTTTCTATAATTCTAAAGTAGACATGCACCAAAATTAATTAAACTCTTTCTTCCTAATGGACATATAAGTTGTTTCCCATTTGCTATATGATAAATAGAATAAAATAAACATCTCTGCCTATGAATTTTAGGCAAACATGGTTTTCTTGTAAGAAGGATATATTAACATGGACATTGGGTTAAAGTGAAAGGGTGAAAATAGTTTAACATTTAAAATATTTCTAAAATGTTATTACAAAAATGCTGTACCAATTCAAACTCTCATAAAAATCACAATTGATTTAAAATTCTGAAGTGTGGACAGGATATTTCTTCTCTGCTTTGAGAAGGATTTGGTGAGACTGAAGAGGAACCAGGGAAGGAGAGCAGACAGGAGACCCTCAGCCTGTGAGGGAGGATCCAGGGAGGATCCAGGAGAGAGCCATTGCTAGTGTCAATGACAGAGAGCACATGCAAAACCAAGTCCACTGAGACCCAGGCAGGCTGGCACTCCGAGCTCTAAATCCAGACTTCAGGCCGGCGGGGTCAGGAGCCTGAGGGAGAGAAGGGGGAAGGGAGGGGGCAGGACAGGACAATGAACAGGAATAGGCTTGGGAAATCCTGGCACCATCATCACCAGCTGGAGGAGGCCCTGTGATCTGAGTGGGTAAGCCTGTTGGCTGAATGCACCAGGGCTGTGCTGGTCAACCTTCCCGCCCTCAGAATCCCCTTCCCTCTCTCCGGAATAGTTTGGCTGGCTCCCTGCATCATTCTGGGCCAGCTACCTCTCTTGAACCCTCCAGTGGTCCTTTGCACCTTCGCCAGCATCCCAGATCTGGGAGATGCCTTCATGCATGCTGGGGGCTGGTGTTTTATCCCCTGGGGGCCCTCCATAGAGGCTGGGCTATGTGAGTGGGTTGCTGACTGATGACCAACTGCCGAGACAGGCCAGGAATGCCCATGAGCAGTTGAAAGGGGCAGTGGGGCTGCATGGAGGAGAAATGGGAGGAAGAGTGCCCTGGGACTAGTCAGCTCAGACTCTGCAGATGAAGGATTGGCTGTGGACGTGCCTTGAAAATGTTCCAGTTGGCGACTGTGTCTCAGATAGCCTTCTGTGGCTTCTGAACCCTTGGCACAGAACGGGACAGGTGTCCTAGGGCAGTGACCGCTGGCGTATGTTGCCAGCTGACAGTGTCTGGGGTAGGGGGCTGGACCAAGGTGTGTACGTGAGCAGGTTGTATGGCAAGGCAGTGCAGGTGGCAGCTTTCCTTGTTAAACTGATGGGGACGTGTGGGGTCCAATACAGGAAGCATCCTGTTGGGAGCATCCTCACCTCCATGACAGTGTTTGGGCCTGGGGAGAAGGCGTCTGCAGTGACCCTCTCCGTGGTAGTTTCCACAGGGTTTCTGAACTCAAGTGAGCACAGGTGAAGGAACTGTGGGTTTCTTCATGTAGGCAGGAGGCCCAGGAAGGGCAGACTCCATAATTTGAATCAAAGAATTCCCATGCCTGGTGATTTCATTCATTTCATGCACTTATTGATTCCTACAGAAAACTTTTATTCAATATATGCTGAGGAAACACCAAGTCAACAAAACAATAGAAAGTGGCAAGGCCCTTAATTCAGTCTGTAGGGAGTCGGGGGAGATGGTGAGGAGGTGTGAATCGCCCATCTGAGCCAGGGAAGCCAGGAAGGCAGAGCCAGACTTGGGGAGTGGCAGTGTGCAAGAAAAGGAGCGACAGCCTGTGTCCAGGCCAGAAAGCTCTCCTTCTATGACACTATCGATCTGGTTTTCTTCCTGGATGCTGCCTGTGTGTGAAAGCAACTGCTGCTCTCTGTGCCTACCTGCCTCTGTTAGTAGGGAAAATGGTCATGGTCAGCGGATGCTCACTTCTGCTCACCTTGGATCACTTCTACTGAAGGGATGGTTTGACAGCAAGAAGACAGGAAGAAACTTTTGGGGAGGATGAATATATTTTTCACCTTCACTGTGGTTGTGGTTTCATGGGACTAAACATTTCTCAAAACTCTTTGATTTGTTTCTCAGTACTTAGGAGAAAAAGTAAGCAGAAAACCAGGAAGGATATAGATGACCTGAAAAGCACCATTAACTACTCTGACTAAATAAAACAATAAGAAAAGCACCGCATTCAACAATAGCAGAATAAACAATCCTCTCAAGTGTGCATGAAATATCTCCCAAGATAGATGGTATTCTGGGCCATCAAACAAAGCTTACAAATTGAAAAGAATAGAAATAATAGATAGCCTCTTCTTAGGCCATAATATAATTAAACTCAAAACCAAACACCAAGATATCTGAAAAATGCCCAAATATTGGAAATTTTAAAATATGCTCCTATATAACCTATGGGTCAAAGAGGGAGTCTCAGGAGAATTTTAAAAATACATTAAGTTGAATGAAAGTAAAAATGTACATACAAAAAGTGGGATTCTGCTAAAGTGTGTCCTTGAGGGAAATATATAGCATATTTTAAATGTTTATATTAGAAAATGAAATCTAAAATCAATAACCAAAAGTTTCACCCTAGGAAACCAAAGAACGAAGAGCAAGTTGAATTAGAGAAATTGTAGAGGATGCCCCCCTCCCTTCCCACACTCCTACCTCTTTCCCCTTACTCCCTACCCCTACCATTTGAGACACACAGACACACACATCATTTTGCAACATGTTCACTTTATTTTCATCACCATGGGGCACACCCTTTGGGGTGTAAAATGTACTTTACACCCTGTTGGCTATTTATCTGGGGTTAGACCTCTGGAGACTTTTCAGATAGACTTGAAGTCTCTGGCCTTGCCCGGGAATTACTGGCTGCCCGAAGAGAGACTGTAGAAGGTGGTGGTCTCCTTGCCCTTGTGGTCCCGCTATGGCTCATTTTGATTGAGTTCCTCGTTCGGCTGGTCAGAGTGGCTGGATAGTGTTGGCCCACTCCATTCCTCAGGTTTTTTTGAAGCGGTGGTCTTTTAGGGAGAGGCTTTTGTTCCTGGAACTTCCTTGATGGGTCCCTTTTCCCTTCCAGGTTGTCTTGGGAACCTGGAAGGAAACAGGGAGATCACAGGAGGGCACTGGTTTGGGGAAGAGGATGGAGGAGGGGTGAGAACAGGGGCTTCATAGAGAAATGGTGCAGGCTGGGGTGGGGGTTGTGCCAGGGGAGGACAGGGTAGGAGTCAGAGCTTGGGTGGGCCGTTCACTTTGATAGGGCTTCTGGGCCAGGGTTGAGAGGATGCCTTCCACTTCCTCGCCTCTTTGGTGTTGGTGGGTGGTTGTTGGACAATGGGCTGGAGGCTCGTGGTTTCCTGGACATCTTCACCAGACCAGTGTCTCTCAACAGTCTACTCCAGTCCACCTGGTCTCCCCGAGCGTCCCCCAGGACAGTGAAGGCAGGCCAGCAGGCTAGAAACTCACACGACATTATTATGTTAGTCTTGTGGGAGAATTCCTTTTCCAAGAAACCTTGGTCTTTTCTCTTAACACCTTCAACTAATTGGATGAGGCCTATCCACATTATGGAAGTTAAACTGCTTTACTTAAAGTCAACTGATGGTAAATGTTGATCACATCTACAAAATACCTTCACAGCAACATCTAGACTACTGTTTGACCACACAGCTGAGCAGTATAGCCTAGACAAGTTGACACATAATACTAGCCACTGCAAATATCTTGCACCGTACAGAAATGTAACTCAAAATGAACTACAGACTTTAAGTGTCAAAATTACTTTTTTTTTTTTTCTAGGAGGAAACAAAAAAAAAAATTGTGTCACCTGAAGTTATGTCTTAAGTCAGCTCAGGCTGCCATAACAAAATGCCATTGACTGAGTAGCTAAAACAACAGAAATTTATTTTATTTTTTTCACAGTTTTGAAGTCTGGAAGTCCTAGATCAAGGACTGGCGGGGTTGGCTTCTGGTGATGGCCTTATTCGTGGCTTGTAGATGGCCCTTTATTAATCTGTCCATTCTTGGCCTTTCCTCTGTGCATGTGCAGAGAGAGAGAGAAAGAAAGAGAGAGAGAGAGAGAGAGAGAGAGAGAAAGGTCATGTAGGCACAAAAGTACTTTCTTCTGTCTCTTCTCCCTTCTTATAACCAAACTAATTCTATGGGATCAAGGTCCCACCCTTATGGCCTCTTTTAACATTAATCACTTCCCTAGAAGCCTCATCTCCAAATACAGACACCCTGGGGCTGAGGGCTTCAAAATATGAATTTGGTGGAGGACATAAGCATTAGCAAAGAATAGACACACAGATTAATAAAACAGAATAGAGCTCAGAAATAGACCTGCACGCATATAGTCAGGTGATTCACAACAAAGGCAATAATGGTGAAAGTACAGGTTTGCCAACAAAAGGTGCCTGAACAATTAGACACCTATACACAAATTATAATAACCTGGACATATCCTTACATATTCCATGAAAACTAACTCAAGATACATCATAGGTCTAATGAAAAATGCAAAAACAATACAACCTCTATAAGAAAACATAAGAGAAAATCCACATAACTTTGAGTTTGGTGATGAGTTTTTAAATTCAACACCAAAAGCATGATCAAGGAAAGAAAAATTTGCCAAGTTGATTTTATTAAAATAAAAATCTTATGCTCTTCAAAGGACAATGTTAAGAGAATGAAAACAGAAGCCACAGGCTAGCAGAAAACATCTGCGGTACACATATGTGATAAAGAACTTGTCTCTACAATATATGCGAATTCCTAAAGCTCAATGATAGAAAAAATGAAAATAGTCAAAGATCTGAACACACACTACACAAAAGAAGACATACACATGGCAAATAAGCATAATAAAAGTACTGAGCACCCTTTGGCATTGGATAATTGTGTACTAAAATGGGATACCACTACACACCTATCAGAATGTCCAAAATCCATAGAAAACCAAAACAAAGAATACAAGACCAAGAACAACTGCCAGTGAAGATGTGGAGCAACAGAAACTCTCCTTCATTGCTGGTAGAAATGCAAAATGGCACAGCCACTTTGGAAGGCAGTTTGGCGTTTTCTTAAAAAAATGAAAATAGACTTAGCACAAGATTCAGCAGCCATACTCAATCAATTTACCCAATTGATTTGAAAACTTATGTCTACATAAAAATTTGTATATGAATGTATACAATAGCTTATTTCATAATCACCAAAAATAGAAGCATCCAAAATGTATTTCATTTGGTGAATGGATATATATATCTATATATATATATATATATAGATATATATATATATATATAGATATATATATATATATATATATATAGATATATATATATATATCCAGACATTGATACTACTACTCCTCAATGAAAAGGAATAAGTTCCAAGCCACACAAAGTTATACATGACTCTTCAGTTCATTATGCTAAGTGAAAGAAACCAGTCTAAAAAGGCTACATAGTATAAGATTCTATTTATATGACATTCTGGAAAATGCAAAATTATAAAGATGAAAAACCTATCAGTGGTGGCCATGGGGTTTATCCGACAAGCACAAGGGAATTTATCAGGGCAGTGAAACTGGTATGCATAATACTGCAATGGTGGTTCCATGCTTGCTTTGGTCTGAATATTTGTGTTGCCACAAAATTCATCTGCTGAATTACCAAGGTGATGGTATTAGGCAGAAGGTGGGGTATTTGGAGAATGACTAGATCATGAGAGCAGAGTCCTCATGAATGGGATTAGTGTTTTTATAAAACAGACTCCACGGAGATCCCTTATCCCTTCTTGCATGTGAGGATCTAGGGAAAAGGCAGCTGTCTATGAACTAGGGAGCAGGACTCCACCAGACATGAAATCTGCCAGCACCTTGATCTTGGACTTCCCAACCTCCAGAATGTGAGAAATAAAGTTGCGTTGTCTATAAGCCACCCAGTCTACACTATTTTTGTTATGGGAGCCCAAACGGACTAAGACAATGGCACGAGGCATTTGTCAAAACCCATAGATCTTTACAGCACAAAGAGTGAAGCTTAATGTACGTGAAGTTTAAAAGTAACTTAAGAGGTTGGAGAATCACGGGACGGCAGGTAGAATGTTCCACACACACACACACACACCTAGCTGTATAATAGATATATGAAAGCACCACAATGAAGCAAGTGGGGGGAAAAGTTAACACATTTTGTACTCCATCAAAGAAATATATATTTTATAAAGTTTAAGTTGGCCAGATAAGTGTGTAAAATAGTTGAACATTTGATAATCATTTATTTAATTTTTTAGATATGAAAACTATCGGCTTTTTGTTTTAAAAAAATCCTTATCTTTTAAAAATGCGTATTAAGTTATTTAGAGATGAAATGGTCTAATGCCTTAGATTTACTCCACGTTATTCCAGCAGCTGATATGCAGGTAGGCGAGTGTTTAACTGGAACCAGATTTGCTGTGTATTTAAAGATGTTCATGCTCGGTATCAAGTATCCTGGGTTCATTATATTCGTTCCTGTTATTCTGTATGTGTGAAGGCTTTCCCTAATAAAACTTTTTTTATCATAAATATGCCATTAAAAGTGAAATTCTAAATGAAACTGACCACTTTGTAGAAATAAAATAAATCAGTAACCAAACTGATCCAAAGAGGAAAAGAAAACTTTAACTATACAACAGAAACTGTACAATATTCAAAGCTCAAGCCACCCTCAAACATTCCAGGTTAGACAGCTTTGGAGGCCAATTTTACCAAATGATCAGGGAAAACTAACCACCACCTTATATCAACTCTTCCAGAACATACAAAAGACTGACAATTGTTCAGTTCATTCTCCCAGGCTAGCCCTCCTGGATTTAAAAACCAGATGAGGACCACATACCTCCCCTGATGGAAAAAGAACACATCAAGTAAGCTCTCTTACACAGCAGTAAATATCCTACATAAATTAGTAGTACATTAAACGAATAAACAGGCTCTGCCCAAGGAAATAAAATATGATTTAACATTAGAAAAAACATCTGTTTCATTGTGATTCCTTACATACAAAATGGAAGAGAAAAAAATTTGATCCTGCCAACGGGTACAGAAAAAGCTTTTTAAATAAATTTAATATGAATTCATGGTAAAAAAAGAAAATATTTAGGCAACCTATACTGAAAGAGAGCTTCCATTTCCTAAAATCAACAGCAAACATACTTAAATGTCAAATGTTCGAAGAATTATCATTCAAGTCAGGAACGAGAAGTAGATGTAGCCTATTATCTCTACATTTGAAATCAGGATTGAGACACAAAGAGCTGTAAGTACCGAAATGAGTGAGTGGTATGAACATTGGAAAAACATGTAATGTTTAGTGATAATACCATTATCGATCTTGAAAATTCAAAGGAAAAGGTATGCGGAATATTCAAGTGCATCGGCCTTCAGAACGAGGTGTGCAACAGATTACAACAGCAAAATCAAAATCTTCACCTCACGAAAGCAATAACTAACTACAACAATTGATAGGCAATATGCCATTTGCAATAGCAACAAAATCCAAGAATTACCTGAATAGAAGTCTAATAAAAATGTATAAGTTGTTTATAGAGGCAACTACCGAAGTATACTGACATATTCAGGAAAAAAGAGCTTGAAATCCATAGAGGAGTATAACATATTCATTCACGGGGAACACAACAGTGTAAAAATGTAAACTCAGCTTAAATTATTTACAATTTAGTGCCTTACCTGTAGCCGCCGACATTACAAGCAAATTTGGGCTGCTGTGCTCTGCTTCCCAAATCAACCCTGTAAATTTATAGAATGGAAACAGAAAGTAAAAAACCAGTATCAGCAAGAAAATCTACACAACAAAACAGGGAAAGCCCAGAGTGAGACTGGAGACTGTGTTGAGCTGGTACTTGTGTGTGACACTTGCAGTGTCTGTTGGAGGGGGTTAGCGGCAGAGATGTTGGGGAGGTTTGTCGCCTGCCTAGACGGCAGATGAAAGAATGGGTAGGATAAAAGTTTTAAATTTTCCACTTCACTTCATTGCACAATCTGAGGCAGCCCCTGAAAACACGATGCCAAGAGCCCTAGGTAATAGCAGGACACCAGGAAAATTGGGTTTGTTAAGGCAGCATGGCTCCAGAGTTCTCCTAATAACGACCTGAAACCAACATAGTGGGAGAGGAATTATGTTTTTTAAAAAAATTCTTTCAACAGAACACAAAGACTGGAATGGAAGTAGACTAGGATATCAGAGTGAATCACGCATACTAAGGGTAGGTGTTAGTTCATAGAAATAAATATATATATTGCTACCTACATATATACTTAGAAGATATGTAAACCGTATTTCTTCAATTCAGAGAATAAATCATTTAGGACCAAAGGTTTGCCAAGTGTAGCTCTGGCTGGGGAGGAGCCCCCGTGGGAAGGTGTGCGTCTTCTCCCAGAGGTCACTATCATCGCGGGAGCTCCTGCCCTGCAGGGAGCACCTGGCCTGGCACCCGCAGCCATTCTCTACAAGGGGTGCAGATGCACAGATGCGCAGATGCTCAGAGGTGACAGAAACAGAGCATCTCCCACCCATTCCTTCATCAAACAGCCAGGAGTGAGGAAGAGGACCCTCCTGAGTGAGGACTGAGGATCCACCCTCACCCACATAGTGGGACCACAGAATCCAGCTCAGCCCCTCTTGTCAGCCCTGGTACACACTGGCAATGATCTCACCCCGAGCACACCCCTCCCCCCCAATGCCACTTCGGGCCGACTCAGAGTCAGAGACTTGGTCTGAGGGGAGCAGACACAATCGGCAGAGGATGGCGGTCCAGACTCAGCCTGGCATCCAAGTCAGGACCTTGAGGGATGACCAAAGGCCCCTCCCACCCCCAACTCCCCCGACCCCACCAGGACCTACAGCCTCAGGATCCCCGTCCCAATCCCTACCCCTACACCAACACCATCTTCATGCTTACCCCCACCCCCATCCAGATCCCCATCCAGGCAGAATCCGGTTCCACCCTTGCCGTGAACCCAGGGAAGTCACGGGGCCCGGATGTGACGCCACTGACTTGCGCATTGGGGGGTCAGAGGACAGCGAGATTCTCGCCCTGAGCAACGGCCTGACGTCGGCGGAGGCAAGCAGGCGCAGGCTCCGTGAGGAGGCAAGGTAAGACGCCGAGGGAGGACTGAGGCGGGCCTCGCCCCAGACAGAGGGCCCCCAATAATCCAGCGCTGCCTCTGCTGCCGGGCCTGGACCACCCTGCAGGGGAAGACTTCTCAGGCTGAGTCGCCACCACCTCACCCCGCCACCCCCCGCCGCTTTAACCGCAGGGAACTCTGGCGTAAGAGCTTTGTGTGACCAGGGCAGGGCTGGTTAGAAGTGCTCAGGGCCCAGACTCAGCCAGGAATCAAGGGCAGGACCCCAAGAGGGGACTGAGGGCAACCCACCCCCTACCCTCACTACCAATCCCATCCCCCAACACCAACCCCATCCCCATCCCTCAAACACCAACCCCACCCCCAAACCCCATTCCCATCTCCTCCCCCACCACCATCCTGGCAGAATCCGGGCTTTGCCCCTGGTATCAACCCACGGAAGCTCCGGGAATGGTGGCCAAGCACGCAGATCCTGACGTTCACATGTACGGCTAAGGGAGGGAAGGGGTTGGGTCTCGTGAGTATGGCCTTTGGGATGCAGAGGAAGGGCCCAGGCCCTCCTGGAAGACAGTGGAGTCCTTAGGGGACCCAGCATGCCAGGACAGGGGGCCCACTGTACCCCTGTCTCAAACTGAGCCACCTTTTCATTCAGCCGCGGGAATCCTAGGGATGCAGACCCACTTCAGCAGGGGGTTGGGGCCCAGCCCTGCGAGGAGTCAAGGGGAGGAAGAAGAGGGAGGACTGAGGGGACCCTGGAGTCCAGATCAGTGGCAACCTTGGGCTGGGGGATCCTGGGCACAGTGGCCGAATGTGCCCCGTGCTCATTGCACCTTCAGGGTGACAGAGAGTTGAGGGCTGTGGTCTGAGGGCTGGGACTTCAGGTCAGCAGAGGGAGGAATCCCAGGATCTGCCGGACCCAAGGTGTGCCCCCTTCATGAGGACTGGGGATACCCCCGGCCCAGAAAGAAGGGATGCCACAGAGTCTGGCCGTCCCTTGTTCTTAGCTCTGGGGGAACCTGATCAGGGATGGCCCTAAGTGACAATCTCATTTGTACCACAGGCAGGAGGTTGGGGAACCCTCAGGGAGATAAGGTGTTGGTGTAAAGAGGAGCTGTCTGCTCATTTCAGGGGGTTGGGGGTTGAGAAAGGGCAGTCCCTGGCAGGAGTAAAGATGAGTAACCCACAGGAGGCCATCATAACGTTCACCCTAGAACCAAAGGGGTCAGCCCTGGACAACGCACGTGGGGGTAACAGGATGTGGCCCCTCCTCACTTCTGTTTCCAGATCTCAGGGAGTTGAGGACCTTTTCTTCAGAGGGTGACTCAGGTCAACACAGGGGCCCCCATGTAGTCGACAGACACAGTGGTCCTAAGATCTACCAAGCATCCAGGTGAGAAGCCTGAGGTAGGATTGAGGGTACCCCTGGGCCAGAACGCTGACAGAGGGCCCCACAGAAATCTGCCCTGCCCCTGCTATTCCCTCAGAGAGCCTGGGCAAGGCTACCTGCTGAGGTCCCTCCATTATCCTGGGATCTTTGATGTCAGGGAAAGGGAGGCCTTGGTCTGAAGGGGCTGGAGTCAGGTCAGTAGAGGGAGGGTCTCAGGCCCTAGCAGGAGTAGCGGTGAGACCAAGCAGGCTCGTCACCCAGGACACCTGGACTCCAATGAATTTGGACATCTCTTGTTGTCCTTCGTGGAAGGATCTGGTTATGTATGGCCAGATGTTGGTCCCCTCATGTCCTTCTGTACCGTATCAGGGATGTGAATTCTTGCCATGAGAGTTTCTTTGGCCAGCAAAAGGGCGGTATTAGGCCCTGCAAGGAGAAAGGTGAGGGCCCTGAGTGAGCACAGAAGGGACCCTCCACCCCAGTAGAGTGGGGACCTCACAGAGTCTGGCCAACCCTCCTGACAATTTTGGGAAACTGTGGCTGTACTTGCAGTCTGCACCCTGAGGCCCATGGATTCCTCTCCCAGGAATCAGGAGTTCCAAGAACAAGGCAGTGAGGCCTTGGTCTGAGGCAGTGTCCTGAGGTCACAGAGCAGAGGGGGTGCAGACAGTGCCAACACTGAAGGTTTGCCTTGAATGCACACCAAGGGCCGCACCGGCCCCAGAACACATGGGACTCCAGAGCGCCTGGCCTCACCCTCCCTACTGTCATTCCTTCAGCCTCAGCATGTGCTGGCCGGCTGTACCCTGAGGCGCCCTCTCACTTGTTCCTTCAGGTTCTGAGGAGACAGGCCGACAAGGAGGACTGGAGGCCCCGGAGCAGCACTAGCTCCTGCCCACATTCCTACCTGCTGCCCTGACCAGAGTCATCATGCCACTTGAGCAGAGGAGTCAGCACTGCAAGCCTGAGGAAGGCCTTGAGGCCCAAGGAGAGGCCCTGGGCTTGGTGGGTGCGCAGGCTCCTGCTATTGAGGAGCAGGAGACTGCCTCCTCCTCCTCTACTCTAGTGGAAGTCACCCTGGGGGAGGTCCCTGCTGCCGAGTCACCAAGTCCTCCCCACAGTCCTCAGGGAGCCTCCACCCTCCCCACTACCATCAACTATACTCTCTGGAGTCACTCCGATGAGGGCTCCAGCAACGAAGAACAGGAGGGGCCAAGCACCTTTCCTGACCTGGAGACCAGCTTCCAAGTAGCACTCAGTAGGAAGATGGCTGAGTTGGTTCATTTTCTGCTCCTCAAGTATCGAGCCAGGGAGCCATTCACAAAGGCAGAAATGCTGGGGAGTGTCATCAGAAATTTCCAGGACTTCTTTCCTGTGATCTTCAGCAAAGCCTCCGAGTACTTGCAGCTGGTCTTTGGCATCGAGGTGGTGGAAGTGGTCCGCATCGGCCACTTGTACACCCTTGTCACCTGCCTGGGCCTCTCCTACGATGGCCTGCTGGGCGACAA
This sequence comes from Pan troglodytes, assembly GCF_028858775.2. Taxonomy (NCBI): domain Eukaryota; kingdom Metazoa; phylum Chordata; class Mammalia; order Primates; family Hominidae; genus Pan; species Pan troglodytes. Next base: position 150,218,627 of record NC_072421.2, read on the forward strand.
TCAGATCGTGCCCAAGACAGGCCTCCTGATAATTGTCCTGGCCATAATCGCAAAAGAGGGCGACTGTGCCCCTGAGGAGAAAATCTGGGAGGAGCTGAGTGTGTTGGAGGCATCTGATGGGAGGGAGGACAGTGTCTTTGCGCATCCCAGGAAGCTGCTCACCCAAGATTTGGTGCAGGAAAACTACCTGGAGTACCGGCAGGTCCCCGGCAGTGATCCTGCATGCTACGAGTTCCTGTGGGGTCCAAGGGCCCTCGTTGAAACCAGCTATGTGAAAGTCCTGCACCATTTGCTAAAGATTAGTGGAGGACCTCACATTTCCTACCCACCCCTGCATGAATGGGCTTTTAGAGAGGGGGAAGAGTGAGTCTGAGCACGAGTTGCAGCCACGGCCAGTGGGAGGGAGTCTGAGCCAGTGCACCTTCCAGGGCCCCATCCATTAGTTTCCAGTGCCTCGTGTGACATGAGGCCCATTCTTCACTCTTTGAAGAGAGCAGTCAGTATTGTTAGTAGTGAGTTTCTGTTCTGTTGGATGACTTTGAGATTTATCTTTGTTTCCTGTTGGAATTGTTCAAATGTTCCTTTTAATGGATGGTTGAATGAACTTCAGCATCCAAGTTTATGAATGACAGTAGTCACACATAGTGCTGTTTATATAGTTTAGGAGTAAGAGTGTTGTTTTTTATTCAGATTGGGAAATCCATTCCATTTTGTGAATTGTGACATAATAACAGCAGTGGAAAAAGTATGTGCTTAGAATTGTGAAAGAATTAGCAGTAAAATACATGAGATAAAGACCTCAAGAAGTTAAAAGATACTTAATTCTTGCCTTATACCTCACTCTATTCTGTAAATTTGAAAAAAAAAAAACATGGATACCTGGATATCCTTGGCTTCTTTGAGAATTTAAGAGAAATTAAATCTGAATAAATAATTCTTCCTGTTCACTGGCTCATTTATTTTCCATTCACTCAGCATCTGCTCTGTGGAAGGCTCTGCGTTAGTAGTGCGGATGCTAAGGTAAGCAAGACTCACGCCTACCGGTAGGGTTGTAGAGCCTAGGACCTGCAGTCATATAATTAAGGTGACAAGAAGTCCTGTAAGATGTAGAGGAAATATAAGAGAAGGGTGAGGGTGTAGGGTTCTAGGAGAGAGTTGTGGAGTGTAAATGCCCTGAGCTGGGGCATTTTGGACTTTGGGAACCTGCAGTTCCTTCTGAAGGAGCTGACTCTGATGAAGCTGGGTGGGTCCAGGGCCCACAGATTCTCAGTGAATGAGAGAAAAGCCTGGAATGGAAAGCAACTCTGAGTAGTTTATTTCGGATGGGGGATGAACAGAGAGGAATCTCCATCTGGGCTGGAATGGAAGGTGTCCTGTGCTTTTGTCCCACTGCTATTGAACACAACCCAAGATCTAGGTGATGGACACCCATCATCTACAAGGGTTTCCTGAGCGATAAGGCTGAATTTCCTGGAAGGGTGACCCAGAAGCCCCTGGCCAGGTGCTTTTCTGCCGCGCAAGGAGAGCCAGAGCTGACTCTATTAAAAAGGCATTCTAACTAGGTTATCTCAAGTGCAATTTGACCAATTGTAGGCATGGGCCAGATTTTGGATGGTAACAAAATGGATGAAAATAGTGGTTTGGGTGGGAAAGCAGCTGGGAGAGATGGAAGGAATTGGTCTTTGACACACATTCTAGGCGTTTTGAGTTGCACCTGGCTGGGCAAAACTCCCGCACACACAAAGTTTGAAGTGCATTCTCTAAGAGGAAATACTTAACTGAATTTTACAGGTGAAGCTTCCTTTTTGGTCTAATTATCCCATGTCCTATTGAGCTGTATATTCTCTGATGACTCCTGGAGAACAACGACAACAACAACAAAGTCCCAGAGTGTTAATGCCTAGGCTTTAAAAATATTAGAAATAACAGCCATCGGCCATTTGTTAAACTTCTAATTTCCACCAGGCCCGGAGTTTCTGTTGCTCCACATCTTCACTGGCAATTGGTCTTGGTTTTGTTTTGCTTTTTTATGGGTTTTAGACATTCTAATAGGTGTGTAGTGGTATCTCACTTTAGTACACAATTATCTAATGCCAAAGGACACTCAGCATTTTATTATGCTTATTTACCCTGTGTGTATCTTCTTTTGTGTAGATTGTGTTCAGATCTTTGACTATTTTCATTTTTTCTATCATTGAGCTTTAAGAATTCATATATATTGTAGAGACAAGTTCTTTATCACATATGTGTACCACAGATGTTTTCTGCTAGACTGTGGCTTGTTTTCATTCTCTTAACATTGTCTTTTGAAGAGCATAAAATTTTTATTTTAATAAAATCAACTTGGCAAATTTTTCTTTCCTTGATCATGCTTTTGGTGTTGAATTTAAAAACTCATCACCAAACTCAAAGTTATGTGGATTTTCTCTTACGTTTTCTTTTAGAGGTTGTATAGTTCTTGTATTTTTCATCAGGTCTATGATGTATTGAGTTAATTTTCGTGCAATATGTAAGGATATGTCTAGGTTATTATAATTTGTGTATAGGTGTCTAATTGTTCAGGCACCTTTTGTTGGCAAACCTGTACTTTCACCATTATTGCCTTTGTTGTGAATCACCTGACTATATGTGTGCAGGTCTATTTCTGAGCTCTATTCTGTTTTATTAATCTATGTGTCTATTCTTTGCTAATGCTTATGTCCTCCACCAAATTCATATTTTGAAACCCTCAGCCCCAGGGTGTCAGTATTTGGAGATGAGGCTTCTAAGGTAGTAATTAATGTTAAAAGAGGCCATAAGGGTGGGAGCTTGATCCCACAGAATTAGTGTGATTATAAGAAGGGAGAAGAAACAGAAGAAAGTACTTTTGTGCCTGCATGACCTCTCTCTCTCTCTCTCTTTCTTTCTCTCTCTCTCTTCCTCTCTCTCTCTCTGCACGTGCACAGAGGAAAGGCCAAGAACGGACAAATTAATAAAGGGCCATCTACAAGCCAGGAATAAGGCCATCACCAGAAGACAACCCCGCCAGTCCTTGATCTGGAATTTCCACACTTCAAAACTGAAAAAAGATAAATTTCTGTTGTTTCAGCTACTCAGTCAATGGCATTTTGTTATGGCAGCCTAAGCTAAGACATAACCTCAGGTAACACAATTTTTTTTTGTTTTGTCCTAGAAAAAAAAAGCAATGTAATTGTGACATATAAAGTCTGTGGTTCATTTTGAGTTACATTTTTGTATGGTGCAAGATATGTGCAATGGCTAGTATTATGTGTCAACTTGTCTAGGCTATACTGCTCAGCTGTGTGGTCAAACAGTAGTCTAGATGTTGCTGTGAAGGTATTTTGTAGATGTGATCAACATTTACCATCAGTTGACTTTAAGTAAAGCAGTTTAACTTCCATAATGTGGATGGGCCTTATCCAATTAGTTGAAGGTGTTAAGAGAAAAGACCAAGGTTTCCTGGAAAAGGAATTCTACCACAAGACTAACATAAAAATGCGCTGTGAGTTTCTAGCCTGCTGACCTGCCTTCACTGTCCTGGGGGAGGCATGGAGAGACCAGGTGGACTGGAGTAGACTGTTGAGAGACACTGGTCTGGTGAAGATGTCCAGGAAACCACGAGCCTCCAGCCCATTGTCCAACAACCACCCACCAACACCAAAGAGGCGAGGAAGTGGAAGGCATCCTCTCAACCCTGGCCCAGAAGCCCTATCAAAGTGAACGGCCCACCCAAGCTCTGACTCCTACCCTGTCCTCCCCTGGCACAACCCCCACCCCAGCCTGCACCATTTCTCTATGAAGCCCCTGTTCTCACCCCTCCTCCATCCTCTTCCCCAAACCAGTGCCCTTCTTTGATCTCCCGGTTGGTTTTCCAGGTTGCCAAGACAACCCGGAAGGGAACAGGGACCCGTCAAGGAAGTTCCAGGAACAAAAGGCTCTCCCTAAAAGACCACCGCTTCAAAAAAACCTCAGGAATGGAGTGGGCCAACACTATCCAGCCACTCCGACCAGCCAAATGAGGAACTCAATCAAAATGAGCCACAGTAGGACCACAAGGGCAAGGAGACCACCACCTTCTACAGTCTCTCTTTGGGCAGCCAGTAATTCCCGGGCAAGGCCAGAAACATCAAGTCTATCTGAAAAGTCTCCAGAGGTCTAACCCCAGATAAGTAGCCAACAGGGTGTAGAGTACATTTTACACCCCAAAGGGTATGCCCTATGGTGACGAAAATAAAATGAACATGTTGCAAAATGATGTGTGTGTCTGTATGTCTCAAATGGTAGGGGTAGGGAGTAAGGGGGAAGAGGTGGGAGTGTGAGAAGGGAGGGAGGTGGGATCTTCTACAATTTCTTTAAATTCAACTTGCTCTTCGTTCTTTGGTTTCCTAGGGTGAAACTTTTGGTTACTGATTTTAGATTTCATTTTCTAATATAAACATTTAAAATATGCTATACATTTCCCTCAAGGACACACTTTAGCAGAATCCCACTTATTGTATGTACATTTTTATTTTCATTCAACTTAATGTATTTTTAAAATTCTCCTGAGACTCCCTCTTTGACCCATAGGTTACATAGGAGCATATTTTAAAATTTCCAATATTTGGGCATTTTTCAGATATCTTGGTGTTTGGTTTTGAGTTTAATTATATTATGGTCTAAGAAGAGGCTTTCTATTATTTCTATTCTTTTCAATTTGTAAGCTTTGTTTGATGGCCCAGAATACCGTCTATCTTGGGAGATATTTCATGCACACTTGAGAGGATTGTTTATTCTGCTATTGTTGAATGTGGTGCTTTTCTTATTGTTTTATTTAGTCAGAGTAGTTAATGGTGCTTTTCAGGTCATCTATATCCTTCCTGGTTTTCTGCTTACTTTTTCTCCTAAGTACTGAGAAACAAATCAAAGAGTTTTGAGAAATGTTTAGTCCCATGAAACCACAACCACAGTGAAGGTGAAAAATATATTCATCATCCCCAAAAGTTTCTTCCTGTCTGCTTGCTGTCAAACCATCTCTTCAGTAGAAGTGATCCAAGGTGAACAGAAGTGAGCATCCGCTGACCATGACCATTTTCCCTGTTAACAAAGGCAGGTAGGCACAGAGAGCAGCAGTTGCTTTCACACACAGGCAGCATCCAGGAGGAAAACCAGACCAATAGTGTCATAGAAGGAGAGCTTTCTGGCCTGGACACAGGCTGTCGCTCCTTTTCTTGCACACTGCCAGTCCCGAAGTCTGGCTCTGCCTTCCTGGCCTCCCTGGCTCAGATGGGCGATTCACACCTCCTCACCATCTCCCCCGACTCCCTACAGACTGAATTAAGGGCCTTGCCACTTTCTATTGTTTTGTTGACTTGGTGTTTCCTCAGCATATATTGAATAAAAGTTTTCTGTAGGAATCAATAAGTGCGTGGAATGAATGAAATCACCAGGCATGGGAATTCTTTGATTCAAATTATGGAGTCTGCCCCTCCTGGGCCTCCCGCCTACATGAAGAAACCCACAGTTCTTTCACTTGTGCTCACTTGAGTTCAGAAATTCCATGGCAACTACCACGGAGAGGGTCACTGCAGACACCTTCTCCCCAGGCTCACACACTTATCATGGAGGTGAGGATGCTCCCAACAGGATGGTGCATGACCCTTCCTCTATTGGACCAAACACATCCCCATCAGTTTAAGAGGGAAGGGTGCCAACTCCACTGCCTTGCCATCCAACCTGCTCACATACACAGCTTTGGCCAACCCTCTACCCCAGACCCTGTCTGGTGGCAACACAGGCCTGTGATCAGTGCCCCAGTACACCTGTCTCCTCATGTGCCGAGAGCTCAGAAGCCTCACGAGTCCATCTGAGACATGGTCACCACCTGGATCATTTTCATTGCATGTCCACAGCCAATCCTTCATCTACAGAGTAGGAGCTTACTAGTCTCAGGGCACTCTTCCTCCAACTTCCCCTCCATGCAGCCGTGCTGCCACCTTTTACACCTCATAAATATTCCTGGCCTGTCTTGGTTGTTGCTCATCAATCAGCAACCCATTCACATAGTCCAGGCTCTATGAGGGTCCACAGGAGATAAAACAGGAGCCCGCAGCAGGCTTGAAGAAAACTCCCTGCCCTGGGACGCTGGCAAAAGTGCACACGACCACTGGAGTGGTCAAGAGAGGGAGCTTGCCCGGAATGATGCAGGGAGCCAGCCATACTCTTCGTGAGAGAGGGAAGGGGATTCTGAGGGAGGGTTGGGTCTCCAGCACATCGCTGGTGCATTCCATCAACAGGCCTGCCCATTCAGATCACACGGCCCCCTCCAGCTAGTGATGATGGTGCTGGAATTTCCCGAGCCTATTCCTTTTCATTGTCCTGCCCTCACCCCTCTCTTCGCCCTTCTCTCCCTCAGGTCCCTGCCTCCACCGAGCTGAACTCTGGATTCAGACCTCTGAATGCCAGCCTGCCTTGGGCTCTGTGGACTTGGTTTCATACATGGTCTCTCTCATGGACTCTGGCCATTGCTCTCCCCTTGTATTTGTTCATTTTCATACTGCTATGAAGAAATACCTGAGACTGGGTAATTTATAATAATTAAAAAAAAGAGGTTTAATGGACTGACAGTTCTACATGGCTGGGAAGGCCTCACAATCATGGCAGAAGGGGAAGGAGGAGCAAAGATATGTCTCACATGGCAGCAGGCAAGAGAGCATGTGCAGGGGAACTGCCCTTTGTGAAAACATCAGATCTCCTAAGACTTATTTACTACGGCGAGAACAGCATGGGAAAAACTTATCCCTGTGATTCAATTACCTCCCACCTGATCCCTCCCATGACACGTGGAGGTTATGGGAGCTACAATTCAAGATGGGATTTGGGTGGGGAAACAATCAAACCATATCAGTGCTGGATCCTCCCGATTACCCTCATGGGCTGAGGGTGTCCTGTCTGCTCTCCTTCCCTGGCTCCTGTTCATTCTGACCAATTCCTTCTCAAAGCACAAGAGAAATGTCCTGTCCCCATTTCAGAATGTTAAACCATGCCTAGAGAAATGTTACTCAGGATGTCACTGTATAAATCCAACTTCATATGGGTGAGGGATTAAGTTAGTGTGTACTTAACCTAATTAGAGAAAGCAAAGACACAAAATAACAGTGAAACAATATTTCTTCACTAAATTTTATTCATAATTTTCACCAAAAATGAGAATATTGATAACACAAAATCTTTCTGTGAGTGTAGGATATTCACATCTATTAATTTGTGAGAAAATTAATTGGTACAGTATTTTTGGAATAAAATTTTGACAATACTTCTAAAAAGTTAAACTATTCACACCATTTCCACTTTAACCCAATGTCCATGTTACTATATCTTTCTTATTGGAAAGCATGCATATCTGTCCAAAAACGTATGTTTATTTCAGTTCTATTAATCATAGCAACAAATGGGAATGAACGTATGTGTTTATCAGGAAAGGAAAGGTTTAATTAACTATGGCACACACCTACTTTAGAATTCTAGGGAATACTTACAAAAGTGATGTCGATTGTAGGTATAGTTGTGGGAAGACCTTGCGTTCATCTTATTACGTGGCAAAGGCATGTGACATATCAATACGTGCATCACTACCTGTGGGTGTTAAAACACTATATATTTTCATAAAACATCCATGTCTAAAAAAATCCTAGACTGAGCTTTAAAATGCTGCCCACGGATCTCATCCTCCACACTCTTCTTCATCAAATCACCACCAACTCTTACCCTTCTCCCTCCCTCTCAACTAAGGGAGCAACGTCAGCAACCTCAGAAGTCAGGTCAATAGAGATTCTCTCCATCAGTTCACAGTCCCTCACTTCCTAAAACTCTTCTGTGTCTTTCCACCTCACCATCTCCCTCACGCCCCCCATAGACTGAGTTAAGGGCACTGCTGCTTTCTTGTGTTTTTTTGACTTGGTGTTTCCTCAGCATATATTGAATAAAAGTTTTCTATAGGAATCAATAAGTGCATGAAATGAATGAAAGTACCAGGCATGGGAATTCTTTGGTTCAAATTATGGAGTCGGTCTGGCCTGGGCCTCCGACCTGCATGAAGAAACCCACAGTTCCTTCACCTGTGCTCACTTGAGCTCAGAAAAACCCGTGGAAACTACCAACGAGAGGGTCACTACAGATGCCTTATCCCCAGGCCCAAACACCGTCATGGAGGTGAGGATGCTCCCAACAAGATGGTGCATGATGTTTCCTTTATTGGACCCCACACATCCCCATCAGTTTAACAAGGAAGGCTGCCAACTCCAACGCCTTGCCGTACAACCTGCTCATGTACACACCTTGGGCCAGCCCTGTACGCCAGACAGTGTCTGTTGGCAACATAGGCCAGCGATCACTGCCCTACGACACCAGTCCTCTTGTGTGCCAAGAGGTCAGAAGCCACAGAAGTCCATCTGACACACAGTCACCACCTGGTTCATTTTCAAGGCACGTCCACAGCCAATCCTTCATCTGCAGAGTCTGAGCTGACTAGTCCCAGGGCACTCTTCCTCCCATTTCTCCTCCATGCAGCCCCACTGCCCCTTTCAACTGCTCATGGGCATTCCTGGCCTGTCTCGGCAGTTGGTCATCAGTCAGCAACCCACTCACATAGCCCAGCCTCTATGGAGGGCCCCCAGGGGATAAAACACCAGCCCCCAGCATGCATGAAGGCATCTCCCAGATCTGGGATGCTGGCGAAGGTGCAAAGGACCACTGGAGGGTTCAAGAGAGGTAGCTGGCCCAGAATGATGCAGGGAGCCAGCCAAACTATTCCGGAGAGAGGGAAGGGGATTCTGAGGGCGGGAAGGTTGACCAGCACAGCCCTGGTGCATTCAGCCAACAGGCTTACCCACTCAGATCACAGGGCCTCCTCCAGCTGGTGATGATGGTGCCAGGATTTCCCAAGCCTATTCCTGTTCATTGTCCTGTCCTGCCCCCTCCCTTCCCCCTTCTCTCCCTCAGGCTCCTGACCCCGCCGGCCTGAAGTCTGGATTTAGAGCTCGGAGTGCCAGCCTGCCTGGGTCTCAGTGGACTTGGTTTTGCATGTGCTCTCTGTCATTGACACTAGCAATGGCTCTCTCCTGGATCCTCCCTGGATCCTCCCTCACAGGCTGAGGGTCTCCTGTCTGCTCTCCTTCCCTGGTTCCTCTTCAGTCTCACCAAATCCTTCTCAAAGCAGAGAAGAAATATCCTGTCCACACTTCAGAATTTTAAATCAATTGTGATTTTTATGAGAGTTTGAATTGGTACAGCATTTTTGTAATAACATTTTAGAAATATTTTAAATGTTAAACTATTTTCACCCTTTCACTTTAACCCAATGTCCATGTTAATATATCCTTCTTACAAGAAAACCATGTTTGCCTAAAATTCATAGGCAGAGATGTTTATTTTATTCTATTTATCATATAGCAAATGGGAAACAACTTATATGTCCATTAGGAAGAAAGAGTTTAATTAATTTTGGTGCATGTCTACTTTAGAATTATAGAAAGTGGTTTCAAAAGTGAGAAAGATCTACCTGTCTCTATCTATCTATCTATCTGTCTATCTATCTATCATCTATCTATACTGTTGTCGAAAGATCCTACATCCATTTTATAAAGTGATAAAAGCAGATCAGTATGTATGTCATTGTTCTTGTATATTGAATAAAAATAATATATTGTTATAGTTTGTCAGTGAAAAGCCTAGAGTCAGCAGTAAAATAATACACAACATTGTTAATTGTGGTGACCTCTGCGGGGGGGCGGGGGGTGTTGTTAACTGTGGAGGAGCTTTGTAAAAAAAAAATTGTGAATTATCTACATTTCTATCATTTTTGAAATAAGAATATATACCAAACTACATTTTAAATAAAAAATATTTAATACTGACAACAGAAATACTAGCCGTGTCAGTTTAAGTAATTGCTAGCTGATGCAACAGAACAACCATGAATGGCTTGACACAACAGAAGTTTATTTTATGTGCAAATAAGTTCTGATGCGGTTTGGCAGGGGCTCTCCACTCTCACATGACCCAGGGATCCAAGCTGCTTCCACCTTTTGATTCCGTCATCTCAAGATGAAGCTGCCATGTTTGCTGTTGAAAGCGGAGAGAAAGCATGGAAATGGCACACTGGCTCTCAAATGCCTGGATGTGACAAACAATGCTTCTGCTCCTGTATTGGTGTAAAGGAAAAGTCACATGATCCTAACTGCAAGGACTTTACTGTTCCCATGTGTCCAGGAAGGAGAAAAAGACAAAATGTGGGTGAGTACTATACCCTTCCCCATAAACTGTTACATAGTGGGTGCTCAACAAAAAGCAACTATGATCATTTGGTATTATACTACCCTTCTCATTTCTAGGAGGAGTTTCTGAGAAGGCCAAATTTACCTTGAAGTTCTCCAGCGTTTTCCAGTGTCAAATATGTGACTGATGTTTTCAAACATACGATCACAACTAACTGTTCAAGAATCTTGAAAGTCTCAGCAGGAAGGCTTTCCTTTGTAATATCCTTTAAATCCTTAGTAGGCTGAGAATTGTTCCTCCATTTGATTCCCAGTCAAAATGTTAACCTGTGAATTTCTGCTACCCTCCACACGCCTGTACAACTGTCGAGGTAGGCACACTGAAGGCCAGTATTTTCCTGTGGAGCAGGTAAACAGACAAGAAACAGAAGGCTGCTTAATTATTCCTCTTTCATTAGAGTTGACGTGTTTTCAAGGTATAGTTTTTAAACTCCTGGAGGACTCCAGAAATTTAGGAATTCAGCCTCAGTAAGTAGATGTTTGTTCCACTGGGATTTCCCAAGGTTTTTCTCATCTAATACTCATGAGAGACGGTTTGCTCTTTGATCATTTATCTGTGCATGTATTCAGAGGCGAATTCCAAAAGGACGCCCTGTGAAAGTCCGATTTCAAGTATCAAGGTGGTTCCAAATCCCTCTAACTTCAGGGTGACATCACACAAGAACCCTTAGATAATATGGCGAATCAGACTCCTCAGCCCATTCAGAAAACGATTAGAGAGTGTGTTGAAGACAACCAGAGTGGTAACCAAGTGTCTAAGCGTCACTGTCCCCGTGTGAGTTTTTATATCAAAAGGGTTTTTGATATCATATGGCTTCCTGGGTGAGAGACGGAACAGCCAGAGGACTTCTACTATGAGAAGGAATGCTCCCTGTCAGGAGGTGAGCAGGGGATTCTGGGCTGTTCTGTGAGGATCAGTGAGGAGCTGATCAGCAGGCCCTATAGGTTCCAGAGTCAGACAGGACACATGGAAGTGACCCGGGGAAATGTGCTGTAATTCTCAAAGTGCTGGGGCTGCAGAGAAATGCCCACAACTGGGCAGAGTTAGCTCTCAAGGAACCTAGCGCACACCAGCCCCAAATGGTGTTTGATTCTCACTGTCGCGTTCTCCAGGCCTGCTTCATTAGGCTGGCCTCAAGGTTCTTCTTTTTGTCACCTGAGAGACATGGTGCAGTGCTGAGAAGAAAAATGAAGTCGCTATCAGGAGGTCAGCCTCGGGCTCGGAGAAGTGGGGACAGCATGGGCTCTAAAGGAATTCATACCAGGGGTCTGGTTCCAGCCCTGTTCCTTACTAGCCACGTGATACTGAGAAATACCCAGGAAATACCCTGTTCTTATATCCCAATTCACAAGGTCTGTAAGCCCTGGATTCTTCATCTGTAAGCAGATGTGTAAGGCCTGTCTAGTAGGACAGTCGGAGTGTATGCAATGCAGGTGAAGCACCTGGCTCCGGGCCTGGTGTAAATTAGAAGTTTCACAAATGGTGGATGGCTGTTATTTCTAATACGCTTTAACCCCAGGCCCTAACACTGGGATTTTGTTGTTGTTGTCGTTGTTCTCCAGGACTTATCAGAGAACATACAGCTCAATAGGACATGGAATAATTAGCCAAAAAAGGAAGCTTCACCCGTAAAATTCAGTTAAGTATTTCCTCTTAGAGAATGCACTTCAAAATTTGGTTGTGCGGGAGTTTTGCCCAGCCAGGTGCAGCTCAAAGCTCCTAGAATGTGAGTCAAACACTAACTCCTTCCCTCTCTCCCAGCTGCTTTCCCATCCAAACCACTATATTCATCCACTTTGTTACCATCCAAAATCTAGCCCGTGCTTACAATTGGTCAAATTGCACTTGAGATAACCTAGTTAGAATGCCTTTTTAATGGAGTCAGCTCTGGCTCTCCCTGCCTGGCAGAAAAGCACCTGGCCAGTGGCTTCTGGGTCACCCTTCCTGGGAAATTCAGCCTTATCGCTCAGGAAACCCTTGCAGATGATGGGTGTCCATCACCTAGATCTTGGGCTGTGTTCAACAGCATTGGGCAAAAACACAGGACACCTTCCATTCCAGCCCCAGGTGGAGATTCCTCTCTCTTCATCCCCATCCTAAAGAAACTGCTCAGGGTAGCATTCCATTCCAGGCTTTTCTCTCACCCTCTGAGAATCTGGCCCTGGACCCACCGGGCATCATTAGAATCAGCTCCTTCAGAAGGAACTGCAGGTTCCCAGATCCCAAATTGCCCCAGCTCAGGGCATTTATACTCACCACTCTCACCTGGAGCCCCACACCCTCACCCCTGTCTTACATTTCCACTACATCCTAGAGGACTTCTCGCCACCTTAATTACATGACTGCAGCTCCTAGACTCTATGACCCTATGGGTAGACGTGAGTCTGACTTACCTTAGAATCCCCACTACTACCAGGGCCTTCCACAGAGCAGATGCTGAGTGAATGGTAAAGAAATGAGCCAGTGAACAGGAAGAATTATTTATTCAGATTTAATTTCTTTTGCATTCTCAAAGAAGCAAAAACATACACATATTTTTAATTTTACATAATAGACTGAGGTATAAGGCAAGAATTAACTATCTTTTAATTTGAGTTCCTTGTATCATGTATTTTACTGCTAATTCGTTCACAATATAAGCAAATACATATTCCACTGCTGTTATTATGTGACAACTCACAAAATGGAATGGATTTCCCAATCTGAATAAAAAACAGGACTCTTACCCCTAAACTATATAAACAGCACTATGTGTGACTACTGTCATTCATAAACTTGGATGTTGAAGTTCATCCAACCATTTGTTAAAAGGGACATTTGAACAATTCCAACAGGAAACAAAGATAAATCTCAAAGTCACCCAACAGAACAGAAACTCACTGCTAAGAATGCTGACTGCTCTCTTCAAAGAGGCAAGAATGGGCCTCATATCACACGAGGCAGTGGAAGCTAATCGATGGGGCCCTGGAAGGTGCACTGGCCCAGACCCCCTCCCACTGGCCCTGGCTGCAACACGTGCTGAGACTCACTCTTCTCCCTCTCTCAAAGCCCATTCATGCAGGGGTGGGTAGGAAATGTGAGGTTCTCCACCCATCTTTAGTGTATGGTGCAGGACTTTCACATAGCTGGTTTCAATGAGGGCCCTTGGACCCCACAGGAACTCGTAGCATGCAGGATCACTGCCGGGCACCTGCCGGTACTCCAGGTAGTTTTCCTGCACCAGATCTTGCATGAGCAGCTTCCTGGGATGTTCGAAGACACTGTCCTCCCCCCCCTCAAACACCTCCAACATACTCAGCTCCTCCCAGATTTTCTCCTCAGGGGCACAGTCGCCCTCTATTGCGATTATGGCCAGGACGATTATCAGGAGGCCTGTCTTGGGCATGATCTGATTGTCGCCCAGCAGGCCATCGTAGGAGAGGCCCAGGCAGGTGACAAGGATGTACAAGTGGCTGATGGGGACCACTTCCACCACCTCGATGCCAAAGACCAGCTGCAAGTACTCGGAGGCTTTGCTGAAGATCACAGGAAAGAAGTCCTGGAAATTTCTGATGACACTCTCCAGCATCTCTGCCTTTGTGACCGGCTCCCTGGCTCGATACTTGAGGAGCAGAAAATGAACCAACTCAACCATCTTCCTACTGATTGCTGCTTGGAACTCGGACTCCAGGTCAGGAAACATTCTTGGCCCCTCCTCTTCTTGGTTGCTGGAGCCCTCATCGGATTGTCTCCAAAGAGTGTAGTTGATGGTAGTCGAGAAGCTGGAGGCTCCCTGAGGACTGTGGGGAGGACTCGGTGAGTCGGCAGCAGGCACCTCCCCCAGGGTAACTTCCACTAGAGTAGAAGAGGAAGAAGCGATCTGCTGCTCCTCAGTAGCAGGAGCCTGCGCACCCACCAGGCCCCGGGCCTCTCCTCGGGCCTCAAGGCCTTCTTCAGGCTTGCAGTGCTGACTCCTCTGCTCAAGAGGCATGATGACTCTGGTCAGGGCAGCAGGCAGGAGTGCGGGCAGGAGCTGGGCAATGAAGACCCACAGGCCTGGGGAGAGAAGGAGCGTGTGTGAGGCCTTAGGTGAGAACTGAACTGAACCTTGGAGGCTCTGACAAAGGCTTACTTACAGATCTTCTCCTTCAATGCTCCTCCAGTGCCTCGGGTCCTACTTGTCAGCCTGTCCCCCTCAGAACCTGAAGGAGGAAGTGGGAGGGCACCTCAGGGTACAGCCGGCCAGCACATGCTGAGGCTGTAGGACTGAGAATAGGGAGGGTGAGGCCAGGCCCTCTGGAGTCCCATTTGTTCTGGGCGGGTGGGGCCCTTGGTGTGCATTCCAGGCAAACCTTCAGTGTTGGCACTGTCTGCGTCCCCTCTGCTCTGTGACCTGAGGACACTGACTGAGACCAAGGCCTCACTGCCTGGTTCCTGGAGCTCCTGATTCCTGGGAGAGGAATGCACGGGCCTTCAGTGTGCAGACTGCAAGCACAGCCACGGATTCCCAGAAGTCTCAGCAGGGTTGGCCAGACTCCGTGAGGTCCCCACTCTACTTGGGTGGAGGGTCCCCTCTGTGCTCACTCAGGGCCCTCACCTTTCTCCTTGTAGGGCCTAATCCCACCCTTTTGCTGGCTTGAGAATCTCTCATGTCAAGAACTCACATCCCTGATATGGTACAGAAGGAGATGAGGGGACCCACATCTGGCCATACATGACCAGGTCCTCCTGCGAAGGACAACGAGAGATGTCCAAATTCATTGGAGTCCAGGTGTCCTGGGTGACGAGTCCGCTTGGTCCTCACGTCCACTCCTGGCAGGGCCTGAGACCCTCCCTCTACTGACCTGACTCCAGCCTCTTCAGACCAAGGCCTCCCCTTCCCTGACATCAAAGATCCCAGGATAATGGAGGGACTTCAGCTGACAGCCCTGCCCAGGGTCTCTGAAGTAACCGCAGGGGCAGGGCAGATTTCTATGGGGCCCCCTGTCTGCATTCTGGCCCAGGGGTACCCTCAATCCTACCTCAGGCTCTCCACCTGGATGCTTGGCAGATCCTAGAACCACTGCATCTGTCGACCAGATGGGGGCCCCTGTGTTGACCTGAGTCACCTTCTGAAAACAAGGTCATCAACTCCCTGAGATCTGGAAACAGAAGTGAGGAGGGGCCACATCCTGTTACCCCCACGTGCGTTGTCCAGGGCTGACCCCTTTGGTTCTAGGGTGAACGTTATGATGGCCTCCTGTGGGTTACTCATCTTTACTCCTGCCAGGGACTGCCCTTTCTCAACCCCCAACCCCCTGAAATGAGCAGACAGCTCCTCTTTACACCAACACCTTATCTCCCTGAGGGTTCCCCAACCTCCTGCCTGTGGTACAAATGAGATTGTCACTTAGGGCCATCCCTGATCAGGTTCCCCCAGAGCTAAGAACAAGGGACGGCCAGACTCTGTGGCATCCCTTCTTTCTGGGCCGGGGGTATCCCCAGTCCTCATGAAGGGGGCACACCTTGGGTCCGGCAGATCCTGGGATTCCTCCCTCTGCTGACCTGAAGTCCCAGCCCTCAGACCACAGCCCTCAACTCTCTGTCACCCTGAAGGTGCAATGAGCACGGGGCACATTCGGCCACTGTGCCCAGGATCCCCCAGCCCAAGGTTGCCACTGATCTGGACTCCAGGGTCCCCTCAGTCCTCCCTCTTCTTCCTCCCCTTGACTCCTCGCAGGGCTGGGCCCCAACCCCCTGCTGAAGTGGGTCTGCATCCCTAGGATTCCCGCGGCTGAATGAAAAGGTGGCTCAGTTTGAGACAGGGGTACAGTGGGCCCCCTGTCCTGGCATGCTGGGTCCCCTAAGGACTCCACTGTCTTCCAGGAGGGCCTGGGCCCTTCCTCTGCATCCCAAAGGCCATACTCACGAGACCCAACCCCTTCCCTCCCTTAGCCGTACATGTGAACGTCAGGATCTGCGTGCTTGGCCACCATTCCCGGAGCTTCCGTGGGTTGATACCAGGGGCAAAGCCCGGATTCTGCCAGGATGGTGGTGGGGGAGGAGATGGGAATGGGGTTTGGGGGTGGGGTTGGTGTTTGAGGGATGGGGATGGGGTTGGTGTTGGGGGATGGGATTGGTAGTGAGGGTAGGGGGTGGGTTGCCCTCAGTCCCCTCTTGGGGTCCTGCCCTTGATTCCTGGCTGAGTCTGGGCCCTGAGCACTTCTAACCAGCCCTGCCCTGGTCACACAAAGCTCTTACGCCAGAGTTCCCTGCGGTTAAAGCGGCGGGGGGTGGCGGGGTGAGGTGGTGGCGACTCAGCCTGAGAAGTCTTCCCCTGCAGGGTGGTCCAGGCCCGGCAGCAGAGGCAGCGCTGGATTATTGGGGGCCCTCTGTCTGGGGCGAGGCCCGCCTCAGTCCTCCCTCGGCGTCTTACCTTGCCTCCTCACGGAGCCTGCGCCTGCTTGCCTCCGCCGACGTCAGGCCGTTGCTCAGGGCGAGAATCTCGCTGTCCTCTGACCCCCCAATGCGCAAGTCAGTGGCGTCACATCCGGGCCCCGTGACTTCCCTGGGTTCACGGCAAGGGTGGAACCGGATTCTGCCTGGATGGGGATCTGGATGGGGGTGGGGGTAAGCATGAAGATGGTGTTGGTGTAGGGGTAGGGATTGGGACGGGGATCCTGAGGCTGTAGGTCCTGGTGGGGTCGGGGGAGTTGGGGGTGGGAGGGGCCTTTGGTCATCCCTCAAGGTCCTGACTTGGATGCCAGGCTGAGTCTGGACCGCCATCCTCTGCCGATTGTGTCTGCTCCCCTCAGACCAAGTCTCTGACTCTGAGTCGGCCCGAAGTGGCATTGGGGGGGAGGGGTGTGCTCGGGGTGAGATCATTGCCAGTGTGTACCAGGGCTGACAAGAGGGGCTGAGCTGGATTCTGTGGTCCCACTATGTGGGTGAGGGTGGATCCTCAGTCCTCACTCAGGAGGGTCCTCTTCCTCACTCCTGGCTGTTTGATGAAGGAATGGGTGGGAGATGCTCTGTTTCTGTCACCTCTGAGCATCTGCGCATCTGTGCATCTGCACCCCTTGTAGAGAATGGCTGCGGGTGCCAGGCCAGGTGCTCCCTGCAGGGCAGGAGCTCCCGCGATGATAGTGACCTCTGGGAGAAGACGCACACCTTCCCACGGGGGCTCCTCCCCAGCCAGAGCTACACTTGGCAAACCTTTGGTCCTAAATGATTTATTCTCTGAATTGAAGAAATACGGTTTACATATCTTCTAAGTATATATGTAGGTAGCAATATATATATTTATTTCTATGAACTAACACCTACCCTTAGTATGCGTGATTCACTCTGATATCCTAGTCTACTTCCATTCCAGTCTTTGTGTTCTGTTGAAAGAATTTTTTTAAAAAACATAATTCCTCTCCCACTATGTTGGTTTCAGGTCGTTATTAGGAGAACTCTGGAGCCATGCTGCCTTAACAAACCCAATTTTCCTGGTGTCCTGCTATTACCTAGGGCTCTTGGCATCGTGTTTTCAGGGGCTGCCTCAGATTGTGCAATGAAGTGAAGTGGAAAATTTAAAACTTTTATCCTACCCATTCTTTCATCTGCCGTCTAGGCAGGCGACAAACCTCCCCAACATCTCTGCCGCTAACCCCCTCCAACAGACACTGCAAGTGTCACACACAAGTACCAGCTCAACACAGTCTCCAGTCTCACTCTGGGCTTTCCCTGTTTTGTTGTGTAGATTTTCTTGCTGATACTGGTTTTTTACTTTCTGTTTCCATTCTATAAATTTACAGGGTTGATTTGGGAAGCAGAGCACAGCAGCCCAAATTTGCTTGTAATGTCGGCGGCTACAGGTAAGGCACTAAATTGTAAATAATTTAAGCTGAGTTTACATTTTTACACTGTTGTGTTCCCCGTGAATGAATATGTTATACTCCTCTATGGATTTCAAGCTCTTTTTTCCTGAATATGTCAGTATACTTCGGTAGTTGCCTCTATAAACAACTTATACATTTTTATTAGACTTCTATTCAGGTAATTCTTGGATTTTGTTGCTATTGCAAATGGCATATTGCCTATCAATTGTTGTAGTTAGTTATTGCTTTCGTGAGGTGAAGATTTTGATTTTGCTGTTGTAATCTGTTGCACACCTCGTTCTGAAGGCCGATGCACTTGAATATTCCGCATACCTTTTCCTTTGAATTTTCAAGATCGATAATGGTATTATCACTAAACATTACATGTTTTTCCAATGTTCATACCACTCACTCATTTCGGTACTTACAGCTCTTTGTGTCTCAATCCTGATTTCAAATGTAGAGATAATAGGCTACATCTACTTCTCGTTCCTGACTTGAATGATAATTCTTCGAACATTTGACATTTAAGTATGTTTGCTGTTGATTTTAGGAAATGGAAGCTCTCTTTCAGTATAGGTTGCCTAAATATTTTCTTTTTTTACCATGAATTCATATTAAATTTATTTAAAAAGCTTTTTCTGTACCCGTTGGCAGGATCAAATTTTTTTCTCTTCCATTTTGTATGTAAGGAATCACAATGAAACAGATGTTTTTTCTAATGTTAAATCATATTTTATTTCCTTGGGCAGAGCCTGTTTATTCGTTTAATGTACTACTAATTTATGTAGGATATTTACTGCTGTGTAAGAGAGCTTACTTGATGTGTTCTTTTTCCATCAGGGGAGGTATGTGGTCCTCATCTGGTTTTTAAATCCAGGAGGGCTAGCCTGGGAGAATGAACTGAACAATTGTCAGTCTTTTGTATGTTCTGGAAGAGTTGATATAAGGTGGTGGTTAGTTTTCCCTGATCATTTGGTAAAATTGGCCTCCAAAGCTGTCTAACCTGGAATGTTTGAGGGTGGCTTGAGCTTTGAATATTGTACAGTTTCTGTTGTATAGTTAAAGTTTTCTTTTCCTCTTTGGATCAGTTTGGTTACTGATTTATTTTATTTCTACAAAGTGGTCAGTTTCATTTAGAATTTCACTTTTAATGGCATATTTATGATAAAAAAAGTTTTATTAGGGAAAGCCTTCACACATACAGAATAACAGGAACGAATATAATGAACCCAGGATACTTGATACCGAGCATGAACATCTTTAAATACACAGCAAATCTGGTTCCAGTTAAACACTCGCCTACCTGCATATCAGCTGCTGGAATAACGTGGAGTAAATCTAAGGCATTAGACCATTTCATCTCTAAATAACTTAATACGCATTTTTAAAAGATAAGGATTTTTTTAAAACAAAAAGCCGATAGTTTTCATATCTAAAAAATTAAATAAATGATTATCAAATGTTCAACTATTTTACACACTTATCTGGCCAACTTAAACTTTATAAAATATATATTTCTTTGATGGAGTACAAAATGTGTTAACTTTTCCCCCCACTTGCTTCATTGTGGTGCTTTCATATATCTATTATACAGCTAGGTGTGTGTGTGTGTGTGTGTGGAACATTCTACCTGCCGTCCCGTGATTCTCCAACCTCTTAAGTTACTTTTAAACTTCACATACATTAAGCTTCACTCTTTGTGCTGTAAAGATCTATGGGTTTTGACAAATGCCTCGTGCCATTGTCTTAGTCCGTTTGGGCTCCCATAACAAAAATAGTGTAGACTGGGTGGCTTATAGACAATGCAACTTTATTTCTCACATTCTGGAGGTTGGGAAGTCCAAGATCAAGGTGCTGGCAGATTTCATGTCTGGTGGAGTCCTGCTCCCTAGTTCATAGACAGCCGCCTTTTCCCTAGATCCTCACATGCAAGAAGGGATAAGGGATCTCCGTGGAGTCTGTTTTATAAAAACACTAATCCCATTCATGAGGACTCTGCTCTCATGATCTAGTCATTCTCCAAATACCCCACCTTCTGCCTAATACCATCACCTTGGTAATTCAGCAGATGAATTTTGTGGCAACACAAATATTCAGACCAAAGCAAGCATGGAACCACCATTGCAGTATTATGCATACCAGTTTCACTGCCCTGATAAATTCCCTTGTGCTTGTCGGATAAACCCCATGGCCACCACTGATAGGTTTTTCATCTTTATAATTTTGCATTTTCCAGAATGTCATATAAATAGAATCTTATACTATGTAGCCTTTTTAGACTGGTTTCTTTCACTTAGCATAATGAACTGAAGAGTCATGTATAACTTTGTGTGGCTTGGAACTTATTCCTTTTCATTGAGGAGTAGTAGTATCAATGTCTGGATATATATATATATATATATATATATATATATATATATATATATCCATTCACCAAATGAAATACATTTTGGATGCTTCTATTTTTGGTGATTATGAAATAAGCTATTGTATACATTCATATACAAATTTTTATGTAGACATAAGTTTTCAAATCAATTGGGTAAATTGATTGAGTATGGCTGCTGAATCTTGTGCTAAGTCTATTTTCATTTTTTTAAGAAAACGCCAAACTGCCTTCCAAAGTGGCTGTGCCATTTTGCATTTCTACCAGCAATGAAGGAGAGTTTCTGTTGCTCCACATCTTCACTGGCAGTTGTTCTTGGTCTTGTATTCTTTGTTTTGGTTTTCTATGGATTTTGGACATTCTGATAGGTGTGTAGTGGTATCCCATTTTAGTACACAATTATCCAATGCCAAAGGGTGCTCAGTACTTTTATTATGCTTATTTGCCATGTGTATGTCTTCTTTTGTGTAGTGTGTGTTCAGATCTTTGACTATTTTCATTTTTTCTATCATTGAGCTTTAGGAATTCGCATATATTGTAGAGACAAGTTCTTTATCACATATGTGTACCGCAGATGTTTTCTGCTAGCCTGTGGCTTCTGTTTTCATTCTCTTAACATTGTCCTTTGAAGAGCATAAGATTTTTATTTTAATAAAATCAACTTGGCAAATTTTTCTTTCCTTGATCATGCTTTTGGTGTTGAATTTAAAAACTCATCACCAAACTCAAAGTTATGTGGATTTTCTCTTATGTTTTCTTATAGAGGTTGTATTGTTTTTGCATTTTTCATTAGACCTATGATGTATCTTGAGTTAGTTTTCATGGAATATGTAAGGATATGTCCAGGTTATTATAATTTGTGTATAGGTGTCTAATTGTTCAGGCACCTTTTGTTGGCAAACCTGTACTTTCACCATTATTGCCTTTGTTGTGAATCACCTGACTATATGCGTGCAGGTCTATTTCTGAGCTCTATTCTGTTTTATTAATCTGTGTGTCTATTCTTTGCTAATGCTTATGTCCTCCACCAAATTCATATTTTGAAGCCCTCAGCCCCAGGGTGTCTGTATTTGGAGATGAGGCTTCTAGGGAAGTGATTAATGTTAAAAGAGGCCATAAGGGTGGGACCTTGATCCCATAGAATTAGTTTGGTTATAAGAAGGGAGAAGAGACAGAAGAAAGTACTTTTGTGCCTACATGACCTTTCTCTCTCTCTCTCTCTCTCTCTCTCTCTTTCTTTCTCTCTCTCTCTGCACATGCACAGAGGAAAGGCCAAGAATGGACAGATTAATAAAGGGCCATCTACAAGCCACGAATAAGGCCATCACCAGAAGCCAACCCCGCCAGTCCTTGATCTAGGACTTCCAGACTTCAAAACTGTGAAAAAAATAAAATAAATTTCTGTTGTTTTAGCTACTCAGTCAATGGCATTTTGTTATGGCAGCCTGAGCTGACTTAAGACATAACTTCAGGTGACACAATTTTTTTTTTTGTTTCCTCCTAGAAAAAAAAAAAAAGTAATTTTGACACTTAAAGTCTGTAGTTCATTTTGAGTTACATTTCTGTACGGTGCAAGATATTTGCAGTGGCTAGTATTATGTGTCAACTTGTCTAGGCTATACTGCTCAGCTGTGTGGTCAAACAGTAGTCTAGATGTTGCTGTGAAGGTATTTTGTAGATGTGATCAACATTTACCATCAGTTGACTTTAAGTAAAGCAGTTTAACTTCCATAATGTGGATAGGCCTCATCCAATTAGTTGAAGGTGTTAAGAGAAAAGACCAAGGTTTCTTGGAAAAGGAATTCTCCCACAAGACTAACATAATAATGTCGTGTGAGTTTCTAGCCTGCTGGCCTGCCTTCACTGTCCTGGGGGACGCTCGGGGAGACCAGGTGGACTGGAGTAGACTGTTGAGAGACACTGGTCTGGTGAAGATGTCCAGGAAACCACGAGCCTCCAGCCCATTGTCCAACAACCACCCACCAACACCAAAGAGGCGAGGAAGTGGAAGGCATCCTCTCAACCCTGGCCCAGAAGCCCTATCAAAGTGAACGGCCCACCCAAGCTCTGACTCCTACCCTGTCCTCCCCTGGCACAACCCCCACCCCAGTCTGCACCATTTCTCTATGAAGCCCCTGTTCTCACCCCTCCTCCATCCTCTTCCCCAAACCAGTGCCCTCCTGTGATCTCCCTGTTTCCTTCCAGGTTCCCAAGACAACCCGGAAGGGAAAAGGGACCCATCAAGGAAGTTCCAGGAACAAAAGCCTCTCCCTAAAAGACCACCGCTTCAAAAAAACCTGAGGAATGGAGTGGGCCAACACTATCCAGCCACTCTGACCAGCCGAACGAGGAACTCAATCAAAATGAGCCATAGCGGGACCACAAGGGCAAGGAGACCACCACCTTCTACAGTCTCTCTTCGGGCAGCCAGTAATTCCCGGGCAAGGCCAGAGACTTCAAGTCTATCTGAAAAGTCTCCAGAGGTCTAACCCCAGATAAATAGCCAACAGGGTGTAAAGTACATTTTACACCCCAAAGGGTGTGCCCCATGGTGATGAAAATAAAGTGAACATGTTGCAAAATGATGTGTGTGTCTGTGTGTCTCAAATGGTAGGGGTAGGGAGTAAGGGGAAAGAGGTAGGAGTGTGGGAAGGGAGGGGGGCATCCTCTACAATTTCTCTAATTCAACTTGCTCTTCGTTCTTTGGTTTCCTAGGGTGAAACTTTTGGTTATTGATTTTAGATTTCATTTTCTAATATAAACATTTAAAATATGCTATATATTTCCCTCAAGGACACACTTTAGCAGAATCCCACTTTTTGTATGTACATTTTTACTTTCATTCAACTTAATGTATTTTTAAAATTCTCCTGAGACTCCCTCTTTGACCCATAGGTTATATAGGAGCATATTTTAAAATTTCCAATATTTGGGCATTTTTCAGATATCTTGGTGTTTGGTTTTGAGTTTAATTATATTATGGCCTAAGAAGAGGCTATCTATTATTTCTATTCTTTTCAATTTGTAAGCTTTGTTTGATGGCCCAGAATACCATCTATCTTGGGAGATATTTCATGCACACTTGAGAGGATTGTTTATTCTGCTATTGTTGAATGCGGTGCTTTTCTTATTGTTTTATTTAGTCAGAGTAGTTAATGGTGCTTTTCAGGTCATCTATATCCTTCCTGGTTTTCTGCTTACTTTTTCTCCTAAGTACTGAGAAACAAATCAAAGAGTTTTGAGAAATGTTTAGTCCCATGAAACCACAACCACAGTGAAGGTGAAAAATATATTCATCCTCCCCAAAAGTTTCTTCCTGTCTTCTTGCTGTCAAACCATCCCTTCAGTAGAAGTGATCCAAGGTGAGCAGAAGTGAGCATCCGCTGACCATGACCATTTTCCCTACTAACAGAGGCAGGTAGGCACAGAGAGCAGCAGTTGCTTTCACACACAGGCAGCATCCAGGAAGAAAACCAGATCGATAGTGTCATAGAAGGAGAGCTTTCTGGCCTGGACACAGGCTGTCGCTCCTTTTCTTGCACACTGCCACTCCCCAAGTCTGGCTCTGCCTTCCTGGCTTCCCTGGCTCAGATGGGCGATTCACACCTCCTCACCATCTCCCCCGACTCCCTACAGACTGAATTAAGGGCCTTGCCACTTTCTATTGTTTTGTTGACTTGGTGTTTCCTCAGCATATATTGAATAAAAGTTTTCTGTAGGAATCAATAAGTGCATGAAATGAATGAAATCACCAGGCATGGGAATTCTTTGATTCAAATTATGGAGTCTGCCCTTCCTGGGCCTCCTGCCTACATGAAGAAACCCACAGTTCCTTCACCTGTGCTCACTTGAGTTCAGAAACCCTGTGGAAACTACCACGGAGAGGGTCACTGCAGACGCCTTCTCCCCAGGCCCAAACACTGTCATGGAGGTGAGGATGCTCCCAACAGGATGCTTCCTGTATTGGACCCCACACGTCCCCATCAGTTTAACAAGGAAAGCTGCCACCTGCACTGCCTTGCCATACAACCTGCTCACGTACACACCTTGGTCCAGCCCCCTACCCCAGACACTGTCAGCTGGCAACATACGCCAGCGGTCACTGCCCTAGGACACCTGTCCCGTTCTGTGCCAAGGGTTCAGAAGCCACAGAAGGCTATCTGAGACACAGTCGCCAACTGGAACATTTTCAAGGCACGTCCACAGCCAATCCTTCATCTGCAGAGTCTGAGCTGACTAGTCCCAGGGCACTCTTCCTCCCATTTCTCCTCCATGCAGCCCCACTGCCCCTTTCAACTGCTCATGGGCATTCCTGGCCTGTCTCGGCAGTTGGTCATCAGTCAGCAACCCACTCACATAGCCCAGCCTCTATAGAAGGTCCCCGGGGGATAAAACACCAGCCCCCAGCAGGCATGAAGACAGTTCCCACATCTGGGACGCTGGTGAAGGTACAAAGGACCACTGGAGTGTTCAAGAGAGGTAGCTGGCCCAGAATGACGCAGGGAGTCAGCCAAGCTCTTCCTGAGAGAGGGAAGGGGATTCTGAGGGCGGGAAGATTGACCAGCACAGCCCTGGTGCATTCAGCCAACACTCAGATCACAGGGCCCCCTCCAGCTGGTGATGATGTTGCCGGGATTTCCCAACTCTATTCCTATTCATTGTCCTGTCCTCCCTCCTCCCTTCCCCCTTCTCTCCCTCAGGCCCCTGACCCCACCGGCCTGAAGTCTGGATTTAGAGCTCGGAGTGCCAGCCTGCCTGGGGCTCTGTGGACTTGGTTTCGCATGTGGTCTCTCTCATGGACGCTAGCAACGGCTCTCCCCAGGATCCTCCCTGGATCGTCCCTCACGGGCTGAGGGTCTCCTGTCTGCTCTCTTTACCTGGCTCCTCTTCAGTCTGACCAAATCCTTCTCAAAGCAGAGAAGAAATGTCCTGTCCACATTTCAGAATTTTAAATCAATTGTGATTTTTATGAGAATTTGAATTGGTATAGCATTTTTGTAATAACATTTTAGAAATATTTTAAATGTTAAACTATTTTCACCCTTTCACTTTAACCCAATGTCCATGTTAATATATCCTTCTTATAAGAAAACCATGTTTGCCTAAAAATTCATATTCAGAGATGTTGATTTTATTGTAGTTACCATACAGCAAATGGGAAACAACTTATATGTCCATTAGGAAGAAAGAGTTTAATTAATTGTGGTGCATGTCTACTTCAGAATTATAGAAAGTGGTTTCAAAAGTGAGAAAGATCGATCTATCTATCTATCTATCTATCTATCTATCTATCTATCTATCTATCATCTATCTACTGTTGTGGAAAGATCCTACATCCATTTTATAAAGTGATAAAAGAATATCAATATGTATATCATTGTTCTTGTATATTAAATTAAAACAATATATTGTTATAGTTTATCTGTCAGTGAGAAGCCTAGAGTCAGCAGTAAAATAATATACAACACCGTTAATTGTGGTGACCTCTGAGGGGGCGGTGGGGGTGGTGGCCGTTGTTAAATGTGGAGGAGATTTGTAAAGGGGAAAATTGTGAATTATCTACATTTCTATAATTTTTGCAATAAGAATATGTACAATACTACATTTTAAATTAAAAAAAATTAAACCTGACAAACAGAAATACTAGCCATGTCAGTTTAAGTAACTGCTAGCCATTGCAACAGAACAACCATGAATGGCTTGCCACAACACAAGTTTATTTTATGTGCAAATAAGTTCTGATGCAGTTTGCCAGGGGCTCTCCACTCTCACGGGACCCAGGAATCCAAGCTGCTTCCACCTTGTGATTCCACCAGCTCAAGATGAAGCTGCCATGTTTGCTAGTGAAAGCGGAGACAAAGCGTGGAAATGGCACACTGGCTCCCACATGCCTGGATGTGACAAACAATGCTTCTGCTCCTATATTGGTATAAAGGAAATGTCACGTGACCCATCCTAACTGCAAGGACTTTACTGTTCCCATGTGTCCAGGAATGAGACAGAGACAAAATGTGTGTGAGTACTATACCCTCCCCCATAAACTGTTACATAGTAGGTGCTCAACAAAAACAACGGTGATTCTTTGGTATTACACTACCCTTCTCATTTCTAGGAGGAGTTTCTGAGAAGGCCAAATTTGCCGTGACATTCTCCAACTTTTTCCAGTGTCAAATATGTAACTGATGTTTTCAAATATACGATCACAACTAACTGCCCAAGAATCTTGAAAGTCTCGGCGAGAAGGCTTCCCTTTGCAATACCCTTTAATCCTTAGTAGGCTGAGCACTTTTCCTCCATTCGATTCCCGGTCAAAATGTTAACCTGTGAATTTCTGCTACCCTCCACAAGCCTGAACACCTCTCGAGTGCCTGTAGGCACAATAAAGGCCAGTATTTTCCCGTGGAGCAGGTAAACAGACAAGAAACAGAAGGCTGCTTAATTATTCCTCTTTCATTAGAGTTGACATGTTTTCAAGGAATCGTTTTTAGACTTCTGGAGGACTCCAGAAATTTAGGAATTCAGCCTCAGTAAGTAGATGTTTGTTCCACTGGGATTTCCCAAGGTTTTTCTCATCTAGTACTCATGAGGGATGGTTTGCTCTTTGACCATTTATCTGTGCATGTATTCAGAGGCGAATTCCAAAAGGACGCCCTGTGAAAGTCTGATTTCAGGTATCAAGGTGGTTCCAAATCCCTCTAACTTCAGGGTGACATCACACAAGAACCGTTAGATAATATGGCGAAACAGAGCACTCAGCCCTTTCAGAAAACAATTAGAGAGTGTGTTGAAGACAACCGGAGTGGTAACCAGGTGTCTAAACATCACTGTCCCCATGTGAATTTTTATATCAAAAGGATTGTTGATATCATATGGCTTCCTGGGTGAGAGACGGGACAGCCAGAGGACTTCTACTGTGAGAAGGAATGCTCCCTGTCAGGAGGTGAGCAGGGGATTCTGGGCTGTTCTGTGGGGACCAGTGAGGAGCTGATCAGCAGGCCCTATAGGTTCCGGAGTCAGACAGGACACATGGAAGTGACCCGGGGAAATGTGCTGTAATTCTGAAAGTGCTGGGGCTGGACAGAAATGAACACATCTTGCCAGTGTCAGCTCTCACGGAACCCAGCGCACACCAGCCCCAAATGGTGTTTGATTCTCATTGTCGCGTTCTCCAGGCCTGCTTTATTACGCTGGCCTCGAGGTCCTTCTTTTTGTCACCTGAGAGACATGGCGCAGTGCTGAGAAGAAAATGAAGCACCTGTCAGGAGGTCAGCCTCGGGCTGAGAAAAGTGGGAACAGCATGGGCTCTAAAGGAATTCAGAACAGGGGTCAGGTTCTGCCCTGTTCCTCACTAGCCACGTGATCCTGGGAAATACCCAGGAAATACCCTGTTTTTATATCCCAATTCACACACCCTGTGAGCCTTGGATTCTTCATCTGTAAGCAGATGTGATAAGGACTGTCTAGTAGGACAGTCGGAGTGTATGCAACGCAGGTGAAGCACCTGACTCCGGGCCTGGTATAAATTAGAAGTTTAACAAATGGCGGATGGCTGTTATTTCCAATATTTTTTAACCCGAGGCCCTAACACTCCGGGATTTTGTTGTTGCTGTCGTTGTTCTCCAGGACTTACCAGAGAATACACAGCTCAATAGGACATGGAATAATTAGCCCCAAACAGAAGCTTCTTCCATAAAATTCAGTTAAGTATTTCCTCTCAGAGAATGCACTTCAAAATTTGGGTGTGCAGGAGTTTTGCCCAGCCAGGTGCAGCTCAGAGCTCCTACAATCTGCGTCAAAAGACCAACTGCTTCTCTCTCTCCCAGCTGCTTTCCCACCGAAACCACCATTTTCATCCATTTTGTTACCATCCAAAATCTAGCCCGTGCTTACAGTTGGTCAAATTGCACTTGAGATAACCTCGTTAGAATGCCTTTTTAATGGAGTCACCTCTGCCTCTCCCTGCCCGGCAGAAAAGCACCTGGCCAGGGGCTTCTGGGCCACCCTTCCTGGGAAATTCAGCCTTATCGCTCAGGAAACCCTTGCAGATGATGGATGTCCATCACCTAGATCTTGGACTGCGTTCAACAGCAGTGGGACAAAAGCAGACGACACCTTCCATTCCTGCCTGAGGTAGAGATTCCTCTCTGTTCATCCCCCATTCGAAAGAAACTGCTCAGAGTTGCTTTCCATTCCAGGCTTTTCTCCCACACTCTGAGAATCTGGCTCTGGGCCCACCCAGTTTCATTAGAGTCAGCTCCTTCAGAAGGAACTGAAGTTTCCCAAAGCCCAAAATGCCCCAGCTCAGGGCACTGACACTCCACTACTCTCACCCGGAGCGCCACACCCTCACCCCTCTCTTACATTTCCTCTACATCTTACAGGACTTCTCACCACCTTAATTATATGACTGCAGGTCCTAGGCTCTACAGCCCTATGGGTAGGCGTGAGTCTGGCTTACCTTAGCATCCCCACTACTAACCCAGGGCCTCCCACAGAGCAGATGCTGAGTGAACGGAAAAGAAACGAGCCAGTGAAGAGGAAGAATTATTTATTCAGATTTAATTTCGCTTGCATTCTCAAAGAAGTCAAGGAAATCCTGGTTTGCATATTTGTTTAATTTTACAGAATAGATTGAGGTACAAGGCAAGAATCAACTATCTTTTGATTTCTTGAGTTACCTCATGTATGCTATTGCTAATTCGCTCACAATTTTAAGCAAATACTTTTTCCACTGCTATTATTATGTCACAATTCACAAAATGGAATGGATTTCCCAATCTGAATAAAAAACAAGACTCTTACTCCTAAACTATATAAACAGCACTATGTGTGACTACTGTCATTCATAAACCTGGGTGCTGACGCTCATTCAACCATCCGTTAAAAGGAACATTTGAAGAACTCCAACAGGAAACAAAGAACAATCACAAAGTCATCCAACAGAATAGAAACCCACTACTAAGAATGCTAACTGCTCGCTTCAAAGAGTGAAGAATGGGCCTCACGTCACAGGAGGCAGTGGAAACTAACGGATGGGGCCCCGGAAGGTGCACTGGCCCAGACCCCCTCCCACTGGCCCCGGCTGCAACTCGTGCTCAGACTCACTCTTCCCCCTCTCTCAAAACCCACTCATGCAGGGGTGGGTAGGAAATGGGAGGTGCTCCACTGATCTTTAGCATATGGTGCAGGACTTTCACATAGCTGGTTTCAACGAG
Source organism: Pan troglodytes (assembly GCF_028858775.2). NCBI lineage: Eukaryota > Metazoa > Chordata > Mammalia > Primates > Hominidae > Pan > Pan troglodytes. Next base: position 150,248,368 of record NC_072421.2, read on the forward strand.
GGCCCTTGGACCCCACAGGAACTCATAGCATGTAGGATCACTGCCGGGGACCTGCCGGTACTCCAGGTAGTTTTCCTGCACGAAATGTTGGGTGAGCAGCTTCTTGGGATCCCCCAAGATACTCTCTTCCCTCCCCTCAAACACCTCTAACACACTCAGCTCCTCCCAGATTTTCTCCTCAGGGGCACAGTCGCCCTCTCTTGCGATTATGGCCAGGACGATTATCAGGAAGCCTGTCTTGGGCATGATCTGATTGTCACCCAGCAGGCCATCGTAGGAGAGGCCCAGGCAGGTGGCAAAGATGTACAAGTGGCCGATGGCGTCCACTTCCATCAGCTCGATGCCAAAGACCAGCTCCAAGGAATTGGAAGCTTTGCTGAAGATCACAGGAAAGAAGTACTGCCAATTTCCGACGACACTCCCCAGCATTTCTGCCTTTGTGACCGGCTCCCTGGCTCGATACTTGAGGAGCAGAAAATGAACCAACTCAGCCACCTTCCTACTGAGTGCTGCTTGGAACTCGGACTCCTGGTCAGGGAAGGTGCTTGGCCCCTCCTCTTCTTGGTTGCTGGAGCCCTCATAGGATTGGCTCGAGAGAGGGTAGTTCATGGTAGTGGGGAGGCTGGAGGCTCCCTGAGGACTCTGGGGAGGATCTGGTGACTCGGCAGCAGGCACCTCCCCCAGGGTGACTTCAACTAGAGTAGAAGAGGAGGAGGCAGCCTCCTGCTCCTCAGTAGCAGGAGCCTGCGCACCCACCAGGCCCACGGCCTCTCCTCGGGCCTCTCCTCGGGCCTCAAGGCCTTCTTCAGGCTTGCAGTGCTGACTCCTCTGCTCAAGGGGCATGATGACTCTGGTCAGGGCAGCAGGCGGGAGTGTGGGCAGGAGCTGGGCAATGGAGACCCACAGGCCTGGGGAGAGAGGGAGCGTGTGAGAGACCTCAGCTGAGTACTGAACTGAACCTTGGAGGCTCTAAGAAAGGCTTACTTACAGATCTTCTCCTTCAGTGCTCCTCCGGGGGCCTCTGGTCCTCCACGTCAGCCTGTCCCCTCAGAACCTGAAGGAGGAAGTGAGAGGGCACCTCAGGGTACAGCTGGCCAGTGCATGCTGAGGCTGCAGGACTGAAAGTATTGAGGGTGAGGCCAGGCGCTCTGGAGTCCATGTGTTCTGGGGCAGGTGGGGCCCTTGGTTTGAATCCAAGGCAAACCTTTACCGTTGGCACTATCTGAGCCCCCTCTACTCTGTGACCTGAGGACACTGCCTCAGACCAAGTCCTCACTGCCTTGTTCCTGGAGCTCCTGATTCCTGGGAGAGGAATCCACGGGCCCCCAATGTGCAGACAGCAAACGCAGCCACGGATTCCCAGAACTGTCAGGAGGGTTGGCCAGACTCTGTGAGGTCCCCACTCTACTGGGGTGGAGGATCCCCTCTGTGCTCACTCAGGGCCCTCACCTTTCTCCTTATAGGGCCTAATCCCTCCCTTCTGCTGGCCTGAGAATCTCTCATGTCAAGAACTCACATACCTGATATGGTACAGAAAAACATGAGGGGACCCACATCTGGCCATACATTCCCAGGTCCTCCCGGAAAGGACAACGAGAAATGTCCAAATTTATTGAAGTCCATGTACCCTGGGTGAGGAGACTGCTTGGTCCTCACCTCCACTCCTAGTAGGGTCTGAGAGCCTCCCTCTACTGCCCTGAGTGCAGCCCCCTCAGACCAAGGCTTCCCCTTCCCTGACATCAATTATCCCAGGATAATGGAGGGACCTCAGCTGACAGCCCTGCCCAGGCTCTCTGAGGTAACCGCAGGGGCAGGGCAGATTTTTATGGGGCCCCCAGTCCGCATTCTGTCCCAGGGGTACCCTCAATCCTCCCTCAGGCTCTTCACCTGGATGCTTGGCAGTTCCTAGGACCACTGCATCTGTCCACCAGATAGGGGCCCCTTGGGGGTACACCTTGGGCCCTGCAGATCCTGGGATTCCTCCCTCTGCTGACCTGAAGTCCCACTCTTCAGACCACAGCCCTCAACTCTCTTGTCACCCTGAAGGCGCAATGCGCACAGAGCACATTTGGCCACTGTGCCCAGCATCCCCCAGCCCAAGGTTGCCACTGATCTGGACTCCAAGGTCCCCTCAGTCCTCCCTCTTCTTCCTCCCCATGACTCCTCGCAGGGCTGGGCCCCAACCCCCTGCTGAAGTGGATCTGCATCCCTAGGATTCCCGTAGCCGAATGAAAAGGTGCCTCAGTTTGAGACAGGGGTACAGTGGGCCCCCTGTCCTGGCATGCTGGGTCCCCTCAGGACTCCATTGTCTTCCAGGAGGGCCTGGGCCCTTTCGCTGCCTCCCAACGGCCATACTCGCGATACCGAACCCCTTCCCTCCCTTAGCCGTAGATGTGAACCTCAGGACTCACGTGCCTGGCCGCCATTCCCGGAGCTTCCGTGACTTGATACCAGGGGCAAAGCCCGGATTCTGCCAGGATAGGGGTGGGGGTGGGGATGGGAATGGGGAATGGGGGATGGGGGTGGGGTTGGTGTTGGGGGACGGGAATGGTGGTGAGGGTGGTGGTTAGGCTGCCCTCAGTTCCCTCTCGGGGTCCTGACCTTGATTCCTGCCACAGCGTGGGCCCTGACCTCTTCTAACCAGCCCTGCCCTGGCCACATTAAGCTCTGTCCCCAGAGTTCCCTGCGGTTAAAGCGGCGGGGGGTCGGCGGGGTGAGGTACTGGTGACCCAGCCTGGAAGTCTTCCCCTTCGGGGTGGCCCATGCCCGGCAGCAGAGGCAGCACTGGATTATTTGAGGCCCTCTGTCTGAGGTGAGGCCCGCCTCAGTCCTCCCTCAGCGTCTTACCTTGCCTCCTCACCGAGCCTGGGCCGGCTTCCCTCCGCCGACGTCAGGCCGTTGCTCGTTGCTCAGGGCGAGAATCTCGCGGTCTTCTGACCTCCAATGCGCAAGTCAGTGGCGTCACATCCTGGCAACGGTACTACCCTGGGTTCCGGGCAGGGGTGGAACTGGATTCTGCCTGGATGGGGATCGGATGGGGGTGGAGGTAAGCATGAAGATGGTGATGGGACAAGGGGTAAGGATTGGGACGGGGATCCTGAGGCTGTAGATCCTGGTGGGGTCGGGGGAGTTGGGGGTGGGCGGGGCCTTCGGTCATCCCTCAGGGTCCTGAAGTTGATGCCTGGCTGAGCCTGGACCGCCATCCTCTGCAGATTGCTTCTGCGCCCCTCAGACCAAGTCTCTGACTCTGAGTCCCCCTGAAGTGGCATTGGGGGAAGGGGTGTGGTCTGGGTGACATCATTGCCTGCGTTTACCAGGGCTGACAAGAGGGGCTGAGCTGGATTCTGTGGTCCCTCTATGGTGTGTGGGGTGGGGGGGCGGTGTGGACCCTCAGTCCTCACTCAGGAGGGTCGTCTTCGTCACCTCTGGCTGTTGGATGAAGTGATGGGCAGGAGATGCTCTGTTTCTGTCACCTGTGAGCATTTGCACAGCCGCACCCCTTGTAGAGAATGCCTGCGGGTCCCAGGCCAGGTGCTCCCTGCGGGGCGGGGCGGCAGCTCCCGCGGTTGTAGTGACCTCCTATTTCAGTCTTTGTGTTCTGTTGAAAGAAGTTTTTTTTAAAAAATGTAATTCCTCTCCCACTATGGTGGTTTCAGGTTGTTATTAGCAGAACTCTGGAGTCATACTGCCTTAACCAACCCAATTTTCCTGGTGTCCTGCTATTACCTAGGGCTCTTGGCATCGTGTTTTCAGGGGCTGCCTCAGATTGTGCAAAGAAGTGAAGTGGAAAATTTCAAACTTTTATTCTACCCATTCTGTCATCTACCGTGTAGGCCGGCTACAAACCTCCCCAACATCCCTGCTGCTAACCCCCTCCAACCAACACTGCAAGTGTCAAACGCAAGTACCAGCTCAACACAGTCTTGAGTCTCACCCTGGGCTTTCCCTGTTTTGTTGCGTAGATTTTGTTGCTGATACTGGTTTTTTATTTACTGTTTCCATTCTGTAATTTTCCAGGTTTGATTTGGGAAGCAGAGCACAGCAGCCCAAATTTGTTGTAATGGCGGCGGCTACAGGTAAGGCACTAAATTGTAAATAATTTAAGCTGAGTTTACATTTTTACAGTGTTGTGCTCCCTATGAATGAATATATTATACTCCTCTATGTATTTCAAGCTTTTTTTTACCTGAATATGTCAGTATACTTCGACAGTTGTCTCTATATTATTAGACTTCTTTTCAGGCAATTCATGAATTTTGTTGCTATTGCAAATGGCATATTGTCTATTAATTGTTGTAGTTATTTATTGCTTTCGTGAGGTGAAGATTTTGATTTTGCTGTAGTAATCTGTTGCACACCTCGTTCTGAAGGCCGATGCACTTGAATATTCCACATACCTTTTCCTTTGAATTTTCAAGATCGATAATGGCATTATCACTAAACATTACATATTCTTCCAGTATTCATACCACTTACTCATTTTGGTACTTATAGCTCTTTGTGTCTCAATCCTGATTTCAAACGTAGAGATAATAGCCTACATCTACTTCTCGTTCCTGACGTGAATGATAATTATTCGAACGTTTCGCATTTAAGTATGTTTGCTGTTGATTTTAGGAAATGCAATTTCTCTTTGAATGTAGGTTAAATACTTTTTTTTTTTTTACCATGAACTCATATTAAATTTCTTTAAAAAGCTTTTTCTGTACCCGTTGACACGATCAAATTTTTTTCTCCTCCATTTTGTATGTGAGGAATTACAATGAAACCGTTTTTTTTTTCCTAATGTTAAACCGTATGTTATTTCCTTGGGCAGAGCCTGTTTATTTATTTAATATGCTAGTAATTTACGTAGGATATTTGCTGCTATGTAAGGGAGCTTACTTAATGTGTGCTTTTTTTTTCCATCAAGGGTGGGATGTGGTCCTCATCTGGTTTTTGAATCCAGGAGGGCTAGTCTGGAAGAATGAATTGAACAATTGTAAATATTTTGTATGTTCTAGAAGAGATGAGATAAGATGGTGGTTAGTTTTCCCTGATCATTTGGTAGAATTGGCCTCCAATACTGCCTAACCTGGAATGTTTGAAGGTGGCTTGAGCTTTGAATATTGTACAGTTTCAGTTTTTATAGTTTAATTAAAGTTTTCTTTTTCTTTTTGGATCAGTTTGGTTACTGGTTTATTTTATTTCTACAAAGTGGTCAGTTTCATTTAGGATTTCACTTTTAATGGCATATTTATTATAAAAAAGTTTTATTAGGGAAAGCCTTCACACATACAGAATAATAGAAACTAATGTAATGAACCCAGGATACTAGATACCCAGCATGAACAACTTTAAATACACAGCAAATCTGGTTCCAGTTAGACACTCGCCTACCTGCACATCAGCTTCTGGAATAACGTGGAGCGAATCTAAGGCATTAGACCATTTCATCTCAAAATGATTCAATATGCATTTTTAAAAGATAAGGACGTTTTATTAAACAGAATCCCAATAGTTTTCATATCTGAAAAATTATATAGATGATTATCAAATGTTCAACTATTTTACATGTTTATCTGGCCGACTTATACTTTATAAAAAATATATTTCTTTGATGGAGTACCCAAATATGGTAACTTTCCCCCCACTTGCTTCACTGTGGTAGTTTCATACATGTATAATACAGCTAGGTTTGTGTGTGTGTGTGTAACATTCTACATTCTGTCCCATGATTCTCCAACTTCTTAAGTTACTTTTAGACTTTGCGTACATTAAGCTTCACTCTTTGTGCTGTAAAGATCTATGGGTTTTGACAAATGCCTCGTGCGGTTGTCTTAGTCCCTTTGGACTTCCGTAACAAAAATAGTGTAGACTGGGTGGCTTATAAACAACACAACTTTATTTCTCACATTCTGGTGGTTGGGAAGTCCAAGATCAAGGTGCTGGCAGATTTCATGTCTGATGGAGACCTGCTCCCTAGTTCATAGACAGTTGCCTTTCCCCTATGTCCTCACATGGAAGAAGGGGCAAGGGATCTCTGTGGGGTCTATTTTATAAAAACACTGATCCCATTCATGAGGACTCTGCTCTCATGATCTAGTCATTCTCCAAATACCCCACCTTCTGCCTAATACCATCACCTTGGTAATTCAGCAGATGAATTTTGTGGGAACACAAATATTCAGATGAAAGCAAGCATGCATCCACCATTACAGTATTACCATACTAGTTTGACTGCCCTGATAAATCCCTTGTCCCTGGCAGATAACCCCCTTGGCTACCACTGATAGGTTTTTCATCTTTATAATTTTGCCTTTTCCTGAATGTCATATAAATAGACTCGTATACTATGTAGCCTTTTTAGACTGGTTTCTTTCACCTGGCATAATGAACTGAAGAGTCATGTATAACTTTGTGTGGCTCAGAACTTATTCCTTTTCATTGAGGAGTAGTAGTATCATTGTCTGGTTGTACCATAGTGCGTGTGTATATATATATCCATTCACCAAATGAAATACATTTTGGATGCTTCTATTTTTGGTGATTATGAAATAATCTTTTGTATACAATCGTATACAAATTTTTATGTAGACACAAGTTTTCACGTCAATTGGGTAAATTGATTATGACTGCTGAATCTTATGCCAAGTCTATGTTCAGTTTTTTAAGAAAACGCCAAATTGTCTTCCAAAGTGGCTGTACCATGTTGCATTTCCACCAGCAATGAATGAGAGTTTCTGTTGCTCCACATCTTCCCTGGCAATTGATCTTGGTTTTCTTTTCTTTTTTCTTTTTTTGCTTTTTTATGGATTTTGGACATTCTAATAGGTGTGTAGTGGTATCTCATTTTAGTACACAGTTATCTAATGAGAACGGATTCTCAGTACTTTTATTATGCTTATTTGCCATGTGTATATCTTTTTTTGTGAGGAGTGTGTTCAGATCTTTGCCTATTTTCATGTTTTTTCTGTCGTTGAACTTTAAGAATTCGTGTATGTTGTAGAGACATGTTCTTTATCACATATGTGTACCACAGATGTTTTCTGCTAGTCTGTGGCTTCTGTTTTCATTCTCTTAACATTGTCCTTTGAAGAGCACATGATGTTTATTTTAATAAAATCTACTTGGTAAATTTTTCTTTCATTGATCATGCTTTTGGTGTTGAATTTAAAAACTCACCACTGAACTCAAAGTTATGTGAATTTTCTCTTATGTTTTCTTATAGAGGGTTGTATGGTTTTTGCATTTTGCATTAGGTCTGTGATTTGTATCGAGTTAATTTTTCTGGAATATGTAAGGATGTGTCTAGGTTATTATAATTTGCCTGTAGATGTCTAATTGTTCAGGCACCTTTTGCTGGAAAAACTGTACTTTCACCATTATTGCCTTTGTTGTGAATCACCTGACTATAAGTGTGCAGGTCTATTTCTGAGCTCTATTCTGTTTTATTAATCTATGTGTGCATTCTTTGCTAATGCTTATGTCCTCCACCAAATTCATACTTTGAAGCCCTCAGCCCCGGGGTGTCTGCATTTGGAGATGAGGCCTCTAAGGAAGTAATTAATATTAAAAGAGGTCATAAGGGTGGGGCCTTGATCCCATAGGATTAGTGTGGTTATAAGCAGTTAGAAGAGACAGAAGAAATTACTTGTGTGCCTGCACTAGCTCTCTCTCTCTCTCTCTCTCTCTCTGCACATGCACTGAGGAAAGGCCAAGAACGGATATATTGAGAAAGGGCTATCTACAAGCCAGGAATAAGGCCGTCACCAGAAACCAACCCTGCCAGTCCTTGATCTGGGACTTCCATACTTCAAAACTGTGAAAAAAAATAAATTTGTTTTGTTTCAGCTACTCAGTCCACGGCATTTTGTTAGGGCAGCCTGAGCTTACTAAGACATAACCTCAGGTAACACAATTTTTTTTTGTTTTCTCCTACAAAAAAAAAAAAAAACCCATAATTTTGACATTTAAGTCTGTGGTTCATTTTGAGTTACATTTTTGTATGGTGTAAGATATGTGCGATGGTTAGTATTATGTGTCAACTTGTCTAGGCTATAGTGCTCAGCCGTGTGGTCAAACAGTAGTCTAGATGTTGTTGTGAAGGTATTTTGTAGTTGTGATTGACATTTACCATCAGTTGACTTTAAGGGAAGCAGTTTAATCTCCATAATGTGGATGGGCCTCATCCAGTTAGTTGAAGGTGTTAAGAGAAAAGACCGAGGTTTCCTGGAAAAGGAATTCTACCGCAAGACTAACATAAAAATGTTGTGTGAGTTTCTAGCCTGCTGGCCTGCCTCACAGATTTGGGATATACAAGACCTCATAATCACATGAGATAATTCCTTATGAAACCTTTATCTTTCTTTCTCTCCCTCCCTTTTTATATAGATAGATATGTAGGTAGGTAGCTAGCTAGATAGATAGACAGAAAGAAAGCAATTACGGATTGAAATTGAGTTTTGCATATAGATATCCAATTGTTCTAGACCCAGTTGAATACACTATCATTTCTCTCCTCCAATCTTCATTTGTATCTTTATCAATATTTGACTTATATATATATGCATATACATGTGGATCCATTCCTGGACTTTACTCTCTTCTTTTTATGTGTTTCTAAATTTAGGACAATTCCACACTATACTGATTATTGTTAGTTAATAAACCTTCAAATGAAGTAGGGGAACCCCTCTGTATTTATTCCTTTTCACACAGCCGATAAAGCATACCAGAGACTGGGAATGTTACAAAAGAAAGATGTTTATTGGACTTGCAGTTCCACGTGGCTGGGTAGGCCTCACAATCATGGTGGAAGGCAAGGAGGAGCAAGTCACGTCTTACATGGATGGCGGCAGACAAAGAGAGAGAGAGCTTGTACAGGGAAACTGCCGTTTTTAAAACCATCAGATCTCTTGAGACTTATTCACTATCACGAGAACAGTATGGGAAAGACCCAACCCCATGATTCAATTATCTCCCACTGGGTCCCTCCCACAACATGTGGGAATATTGGGAGCTACAAGATGAGATTTGTGTGGGGACACAGAGCCAAACAATATCATTCCACATGTGGCCCCTCCCAAATCTCATGTCTTCACCTTTCAAAACCAATCCTGCCTTCCCAACAGTCCCCCAAAGTCTTAACTCATTTCAGCGTTAACGCAAAAGCCCACAGTCCAAATCTTGAGAAGTTGTCAAAGGACACTCAGTTTTCTTCAGTTAATAATGTAAAAGGACTGCACTGACGTGGTTAAATTCCCAGGACTCTCAGTTCTTTAGGAATGGACTAAATATCTGGTATCGTCACTTACAAAAGTGTCTTGAACTTGATATAGTTTATGTTCAGAAATTGGTTCATATTTTTTATTTTTATCTTTTAATTCAATTTTTTTCATGAGCTTTTTGAAGGTCCCCGGATATGCACCCTGTATAAAGGAGAAAAATTCTTGGGACTACTAATTTTGACCGAAATTATTGTTGATTTAATTTATACAAACACAAAAGGTGATACAAACATTTTTATAGCACCTAATGAACATATTTGTGAAATAAATGCATTCAAAAACAAACTAAAACAGAAAAGAATAAAAATATACAATAAAATAGTACACAGCAGGTTGCTGATTGTGGTGACCTCTGAGGTGCGGGCTGAATTGTGGAGGAACTTTATACAGAGAAGAATTGTGAATTATCTGTATTTTAGATTTCTTTTGCAACAAGAATATAGGCACTATTATCTTTTAAATTACAATATCTAAATAAGCCTAACAGCAAAAATAGTAGCTGTGTATTATTAGTCAGTTAAAGTAACTGAAGTAACTGCTAGCTGATGCAATTGGCAAACCCTGGAATTTGAGTGACATGACAAAACACAAGTTTATTTAATGTGCACATGAGTCCTGATGTGGTTTGACAGGGCCTCTCCACTCTCCCGTGACCCAGGTATCCAGGCAGCTTCCACCTTGGGATTCCACCACCTCAACATGAGGCTGCCATGTTTACTATTAGATGGAGGGAGAAAGCATGGAAATGGCACACTGGCTCTCAGATGTCTAGATGTGACAAACAATGCTTCTGCTCATGTTTCAGTGGTAAGGGGTTGTCACATGACCCTTCCTAACTACAAGTGGACTGTACTGTTCCCATGTATCCAGGAAAGAGAGGAAGATGAGATGTGGGTGAGCACTATAGTCTCTCCCATAAACTGTTGCATAGTAGGTGCTCAACAAAAAGGAACTATTATTATTTGCTATGGCAACAGCCCTCTTCATTGCTGGGAGGAGTTTCGGAGAAAACCAGATTTTCTTTACGTTCTCCAACTTTTTTTAAGTGTGTACTGTATGACAGATGCTTTCAAATACAGGACCACATGTAGTTTTCTAAGGATCCAGTATACCTCAGCACCTCGTGTGATATACTAACTTCTTCACTTACTAGTATAGTTAGATATACTAACTATCTTCACTTACTAACACTTTTCTGCACTGTCATTTGCAATAATGTCTGAAACCTTAGTAGGCTGAGAATTTCTCATTCTTTTAATTCATGGGTAAAACCTCAACCTGTGGGTCTCTGCTACCCTCCTGTTACCTGAACGTCTGTTCACATGCCATTAGACACATGGAAAGCTATGTCTTTCCTGTGGGGCAGATCCACAGACCAGAAGTAGTGCCAAGAGAGTTCTTTTTTTCATTTCTGATTTTTTTTCCATTTCTAATCAGAGCTAGCATGCCTACCGAGGAACCACTTTTCGTCTCCTAGGAGAACTTTAGGGTTTTAGGAATTCAGCTTCAGTAGATATTTGCCCCACAGTGATTTTGACAGTCCTTCCTCATCTATCACTTATGAAGGAGATGCTGTGAACTGAACTGTGCCCCCACCCCCACCAAAACTCGTAGGTTGAAACCCTAAGACCCAGTGTGATGTATCTGTAGATGAGGCCTTTGGAAGTAATTAGAGTTAGATGAGGTCATAAAGGTGGAACCTTCGTGATGGGATTACCGCTCTTATAAGAGACATCAGAGAGCTTGCTCGCATTCTCTCCTTCTGCCATGTGCAGACACACAGAGAAGGTAGCTGTCTACAAGCCAGGAAGAGACCCTCACCAGGCATCAAACCTGCTAGAACCTTGATCTCAAACTTCCCAGCCTCCAGAAATGTGAGAAACATCTACCTATTTTTTTAAGCCACCCAGTGGTACTTTGTTGTGGTACTTTGTTATGGCAGCCTGAGCTAATACAAGAGGCTTTGGCTTTTGACCATCTATGTATGTGCTCTGTGGCCAGTTTCCAATGAGACAGCTTATTAAAGTCCTACTGTAAATATAGGATGGTTTCAAACACTTTCTAACTTCAGGGTTGTATCCCAGGAACTGATATATTATAAGTCAAAATCAGACGCTACTCACCAGCTGACTTGGAAAACATTTTAAGAATGTGTTGAAGGCATCCAACAGGATGATCAGATGTCTAAAGGTCGCTATTCAAAGTCAAATGTATTTTTGCTATTAGAGGGGCCCCAGTGTGAGGAACAGGGACAGTCAGGGGACTTCTCCAGAAAGTAGAACTGTTCTATGTTAGGAGAAGGGCAGGTGACTCTTGGCTGTCCCACTGGAAGTAGGGCACAGCCTTTAAAGGATGCAACCATGAAGAGCTTAGCAGCAAGCTCGATTCCAGAATTGGACAGGCAGGCACATGGGGCAAGACCATTGTGGAAGGGTGCTATAATTCGGGAAAGTGCTGGGAATGCACAGAAATGCTGGCACCTGGACAGAGTTGGCTCTCAAGGAACCACAGACGATTCCTAAATTGTGTTGGTTCTCATTGTCACCTTCCTTCTTGTCTTAGTCATTTCATGCTGCTGTAACAAAATGCTATAGACTGGGGGTCTTACACAACAGATGCTTATTTTCTCCCAGTTCTGGAGGCTGGGAAGCCAAAAGTCAGAATGCCAGTATGGTGGGAGTCTGGTGAGGGTCTTCTTTCTGGCTTATGGATGCCCACCTTCTCTGTGAGTCCTCACATGGCAGAGAGAGAAAGAGAAAAATGTGCAAGCTCTCTGGCATTTCTTCCTATAAGGACACTGATATGGTCTGGATCAGTGTCCCCACCAAATCTCACGCTGAATTGTAATCCGCAGTGTTGGAGGTGGGGCCTGGTGGGAGGTGATTGGATCATGGGGGCAGATTTCTCATTAATAGTTTAGTACCATCACCTTGGTACTGTGCTCATGATAGTGAGTGATTTCTCACGACATACGGTCATATAATAGTGTGTGGCAATGCCCCCCCGTCTCTCTTGCTCCTGCTTTCACCAAGTGAAGAGCCTGCTCCTTCTTTGCCTACTGCCATAAGTAAAAGCTCCCTAAGGCCTCTCCAGAAGCAGATGCTGCCACGCTTCCTGTACATCCTGCAAACCGTAAGCCAATTAAACCTATTTTTTTAATAAATTACCCAGTCTCAGGTATTTCTTTATAGCAACGCAAGAATGAACGAATACAGACATTAATCCAATCATGAGGGCCTACGCTCTCAGGAGCTCATCTAACCCTAATTACCTCCCGAAGGCCCCATCTCCAGACCATCACATTGGGACTTAGAGCTTCAACATATACATTTTTTTTTTTTTTTTTGGAGGGGAGCACATTTCAGTCCATAGCACTTCTTTAGGCATACTTTTTGTAGCTTGACCACAGGGTCCTTCTTTTGGTTGCCTGAGAGACGTGGATTCCTGAGAAGTAAATAGCAAGACGAAGGTCTGCTTCAGGTTGGGACGAGAAGGAATGACATACACTCAGATGAATTCGGACCATGTGTATTAGTTTGCTTTGGCTATCATAACAAGGTACCACAGACTGGGGGAGCTTAAGCGTCAGAAATGTATTTTCCCAGTCCCGGAGGCTACAAGTTCAGGCTCAAGGTGTGGGCAGGGTTGAGTTGTCCTGAGGCCTGTCTCCTTGACTTGTAGATGGCCATTCTCTTCCTGTGTCTTCACATGGTCTTTCCTCTGTGTGTGTCTGTGTCCTAATGTCCTCTTCTTATAAGGACACCAGTCATATTGGATTGGGGCCCATCCTAATCTAGCAGGGATGCAATCCCAACCGTGTTGCTTATTAGCCATGTAATTATGGGGAAATCATCAAGCCGCATGAGCATCAGGTTCTTCATCTGTGAAGCAGGTTTGATAAAGTCTGTCTTATAGGACTTTTGGAGTGTGTGCAATGTAAGTAAAGCAGTTGGCTCAGGGCCTGGCATATATTAGATCGTTAATGTTTGGCAGTTATTTGTGTTACTATTTGGAACTCAGATCCTACCATAGTTGCCTCTGGGAATTTTGTTGTTGCTGTTGTTATTGTTATCTAGGAAACCTCAGAGTACGTAGCACAACAGTACAGAGAATAGAATACCAACTCAGCCCAAAGTGTTGCTTCATAGACAAGACACAGTAGAATTTCCCTCCTAGAGGATCTATTGTTTAATTTGTGTGTGGAGGAGTCTTCTTCAGCTGGATGCAGCTCAGTGTTCCTGGAATGTGAGTCCAGGACCAACTCTTTTCCTCCCTCTCAGCTGCTTTTCCATCTCAACCACTATTTTCATTCATATAATCACCACGCAAAATCTAGCCCATGCTTAGGAATGGCCAAATTACACTTGAGATAACCTAATTAGAATGCCATTTGACTAGAGTCAGCTCTAGCTCTCCCACTAAGGCAGAAGAGTACCTTGCCAGTGGCTTCTGGGCCTCCCTTCCTGAGAGATTCACCCTTACCTCCCAGGAAACCCTTGCAGATGATGAGTATCCATCACCTAGCTCTTGGGCTGTATTCAACCGCACTGGGATAAGAGCACAGGATGCCTTCCATTCCTGCCCCAGGTGGAAACTCGTCTATGTTCATTCACCAACCATAATGAACTGCTCAGAGCAGTTTTCCATTCCAGGCTTTTCTCTCCCTGAGAATCTGACCCTGGACCCACCAGCTTCATTAGAATCAGCTTCCTCCGAAGGAACTGCAGTTTCCCAAAGCCCAAAAGGCCCTGGCTCAGGGCATTTACACTCCACCACTCTCACCGGGAGCACCACACATTCTGCCCTCTCTTACTTTTCCTCTAGGTCTTAGAGGAAATCTCACCAACTTAATTTTATGACTATA
>NC_072421.2:153895000-153896354 GCF_028858775.2 Pan troglodytes
TAGGGTTAGGGTTAGGGTTAGGGTTAGGGTTAGGGTTAGGGTTAGGGTTAGGGTTAGGGTTAGGGTTAGGGTTAGGGTTAGGGTTAGGGTTAGGGTTAGGGTTAGGGTTAGGGTTAGGGTTAGGGTTAGGGTTAGGGTTAGGGTTAGGGTTAGGGTTAGGGTTAGGGTTAGGGTTAGGGTTAGGGTTAGGGTTAGGGTTAGGGTTAGGGTTAGGGTTAGGGTTAGGGTTAGGGTTAGGGTTAGGGTTAGGGTTAGGGTTAGGGTTAGGGTTAGGGTTAGGGTTAGGGTTAGGGTTAGGGTTAGGGTTAGGGTTAGGGTTAGGGTTAGGGTTAGGGTTAGGGTTAGGGTTAGGGTTAGGGTTAGGGTTAGGGTTAGGGTTAGGGTTAGGGTTAGGGTTAGGGTTAGGGTTAGGGTTAGGGTTAGGGTTAGGGTTAGGGTTAGGGTTAGGGTTAGGGTTAGGGTTAGGGTTAGGGTTAGGGTTAGGGTTAGGGTTAGGGTTAGGGTTAGGGTTAGGGTTAGGGTTAGGGTTAGGGTTAGGGTTAGGGTTAGGGTTAGGGTTAGGGTTAGGGTTAGGTTAGGGTTAGGGTTAGGGTTAGGGTTAGGGTTAGGGTTAGGGTTAGGGTTAGGGTTAGGGTTAGGGTTAGGGTTAGGGTTAGGGTTAGGGTTAGGGTTAGGGTTAGGGTTAGGTTAGGGTTAGGGTTAGGGTTAGGGTTAGGTTAGGGTTAGGGTTAGGGTTAGGGTTAGGGTTAGGGTTAGGGTTAGGGTTAGGGTTAGGGTTAGGGTTAGGGTTAGGGTTAGGGTTAGGGTTAGGGTTAGGGTTAGGGTTAGGGTTAGGGTTAGGGTTAGGGTTAGGGTTAGGGTTAGGGTTAGGGTTAGGGTTAGGGTTAGGGTTAGGGTTAGGGTTAGGGTTAGGGTTAGGGTTAGGGTTAGGGTTAGGGTTAGGGTTAGGGTTAGGGTTAGGGTTAGGGTTAGGGTTAGGGTTAGGGTTAGGGTTAGGGTTAGGGTTAGGGTTAGGGTTAGGGTTAGGGTTAGGGTTAGGGTTAGGGTTAGGTTAGGGTTAGGGTAGGGTTAGGGTTAGGGTTAGGGTTAGGGTTAGGGTTAGGGTTAGGGTTAGGGTTAGGGTTAGGGTTAGGGTTAGGGTTAGGGTTAGGGTTAGGGTTAGGGTTAGGGTTAGGGTTAGGGTTAGGTTAGGGTTAGGGTTAGGGTTAGGGTTAGGGTTAGGGTTAGGTTAGGGTTAGGGTTAGGGTTAGGTTAGGGTTAGGGTTAGGGTTAGGGTTAGGGTTAGGGTTAGGGTTAGGTTAGGTTAGGTTAGGGTTAGGGTTAGGGTTAGGGTTAGGGTTAGGGTTAGGGTTAG